>NW_026610496.1:0-246000 GCF_029499605.1 Hyla sarda | reverse complement strand
AAAATACATAACACAATATACCAACAAATAAATAATATAAAACAATATACATAGCACAGTATACATACAAATATAATAAATGTGCCTCACAAAAATACCTACAAAAACACTAAAATAAATCCTACACTAAAACTGTGCCCTCTCCCACACCACCCCTCCTGTACATGGGTCAGTCCATAACCGTTCGTACAGTTCTTAAGTCCAGTCCTTAACTGACCCATGTCAGATCCCCTAAGGAGAAAAATAAATAAATAAATAAATAAATAAAAATAAATAAAAATAAAAAAAACACTAATACCCCCTCCCCACCTAGCACTCCAACCAACCAACTAAATACAACCTTATATACAAGACCACAACCCAATTTAGGCCCAAGTTCAGTGCCTGTAAGCCCTTCATACCATATCAGCTGTAAACAAAACAAAAAGCTATGGTGCACATGCAACAGCCCACCACCAGGGAAAAGGATGGCAGATCTGATACACTGAAGAAATTTAAACTCTTTCCCTAACTCCCCCTACTATTCTCCCTAATTCTATCCCTTCATTAAAACTGACCCTACTATCACCCTATCTCTATACCTGTATATGTATATATATACATGCACCTGCCGCTGCCCCCCCATCATACATTACATACACATCACACATACACTCACACCATACATATACAACCACCCTTCCTGCCGCCGCCTGTATTCTTGGTCTCCTCACCTGAGCCGCCATGAGTGGACATCAGAGCTGTAGTCCCGGCCGGTGTGAGGTCAGATTTCCGTCCTCCTCCTCCCCTCCCCTCCCCCTCCCCCTGCTCTGTGTTTTCCCCGTGCAAACAAGCAACCTCCCCGTGGTGGATTAGGTCCTGTCTAGACAGAGCAGGGGAGGGGGAGCTGTGTGTGGGGGATGGAGCTGTGCACGGAGCTGTCAACATCCTCTCTCTCACCCTGCTGTGTCTTCTGAGCTCCGTCCATCCTCCGGGAGGGGAGATAAGGGGGCTCTGCAGTCAGCTGGAGGCCGCCGCCCCCTCCATACACTCTGAGTGCCGGTGTGAGGTGTAGACTTCCATCGGCTACTGCGCCTCACACCGACATTAAAGAAAAATAAGGGGGAAGTCTCTCTGTCCCTGCCCGATACAGGGCTAAATCTGTGAACAATTCACCTGCCCGGCACCCAAAACTACTAGTCCCGGGCGTCGGGCTATAGGATTTCCACATCCCTGCACCCTATCTCTATACCTGTATGCCTGTCCCTAACCAAAATAAAGGTACTCTACCAAAAAGGTCTAGTACCTAGGGCACATGAAAAGAAAACCCTCTCCATAGGAGAGAAGCCCTACTGGTACCAAGACTGCCATACTCCAAAGACCTGATCTTCCCGAGGTCACCGGTGATGTTCCTACAGACCTCCACCTCGGAGAGGACTTTCTGCTGGGTGGACACTAAACACCGTGCATTCCACGTGTGATACTTAACCACTAAGCTGACTAAAAATAAAGTGCCCCGATCTCGGCCACCGAGGGTCCTGAATGCCCCATAAGCCCACTCCGAATAGGTAAGGCCGGCAAGTTGACTCCAGCCGATGGAAGCGCCCACCCGGTTGTAGACCCCTACGTTAAAGGGACAATGAAGCAGGAAGTGGTCCATGCTTTCCAGCGTGTCCACACTCTTCTCGGGGACACCCCCGGTCATCAGAGTTCCTGTACTTCAGGTTGTCCTAGCTTCCCCTGAAAGCAGCGCCAGGCCAAGTCCCAAAACTTCTGGGGGATCCTTTTCAAGTTTAAAAGATACAACCCCACCCTCAGATCCCGACCTGGGCAGTCCCTGAGCGCCAGAGGCTTCTGGAAGTGGGTCAACAGAACCCGTTTGTCAAGGAACTGCCTTGACTGGGTCCTGATCTCCCACACTCCCAGACCCCACCGACGTATCGCCTTCAGAGTCGGGGTAGCGTAAGCCGGAAGATATCCATGTGGTGTACGGAGGTCCTTCACTTGCCCTCCTCTCTCCCATTCCTGGAAGAAAGGCCGAAACCATTCCCTGCAGGAGAGTACCCACGGAGAAGCCCTCTCTTTCCAGAGGTTCAAGATGTTAGCTTTCAAGAAGGTGTTGGTTAAGAACACCACAGGGTTTACCATAGATAAACCCCCTAGTCTCCTCGTACGGTACGTAACCTCCCTCTTGACTAGGTTCAACCTGTTCCCCCATAACAGTTGGAAAAACAGGCTGTAGACCTTAGTGTAGTAAGCATCTGGCAAGATACATACACTGCCCAGATAGATAAACAAGGGGAGCAGGTATGATTTGATCAGGTGCACCCTTTCCCTGAGGGTCATGGACCAACCCTTCCACTGGTTCACCCTCTGAGTGGCATCATGGAGCTTACCGTCCCAGTTTTTGGTGGAATAATCATCCTGGCCGAATGTGATGCCCAGAATTTTTGCTGAGTCTTGGGGCCCTGGGAGGGTGTGCGGGAGATCAAACGTGGGATCCCCCCCTCCCAGCCAGAGACTTTCACACTTTTCCCGGTTGATCTTGGACCCGGATGCCTCCGAGTAGCGCTCCACCTCTGACATCACCACATCGACCTCCTCCCTCGTGGAGACGAAAATAGTGACATCATCAGCGTACGCCACCACTCTCTGGGTGACATCCAGCTCCACCAGACTCATCCCGACTCCCGCCAATGGCCCACGATCTACCCTCCGGACGAAGGGATCAATCGCGAACACGTATAAAAGCGGGCTCAAAGGACAACCCTGACGGACTCCGGACCCCACCTCAAAAGAGCGGCCAGACCACCCGTTCACCAGTGGGAAACTCTCTGCCCCAGCATACAAGATCTTAAGCCAATTCACGAAAGTACTCGGTAAGCCATATCTCAGGAGGACGGACCAGAGGTACTCGTGGTTCACCCAATCAAATGCTTTGGCCTGATCCAAGGACAGTAAGTACCCCTTCCAGAGACCCGCACTACTCCGCTCCACTGCCTCCCTGACACTGAGGACAGCACTTAAGGTGCTTCGGCCTGGAACAGAGCAGTGCTGAGCCCCCGAAAGGAGCCGGGGTGCAAACTTCACCAGCCGATTAAACAGTATCTTGGCCAGAAGCTTCCTGTCCGTATTGAGAAGAGCTATGGGCCTCCAATTCTCAATACGGCTAGGATCTTTACCTTTTGAGAGAAGAATCAGGGCCGACCTCCTCATTGACTTTGGCAGAGTGCCCGAGGAGAGACACTCATTGAATACCTTGGTCAAGAGGGGAGCTAAAGACTCCTTAAAGGTCTTATACCACTCGGATGTTAAGCCATCCGGACCTGGCGACTTCTTGGGGGCGAGCCCCTCAATCGCCAGTCTCACTTCCTCTTCCCTGATATCTTCTGCCAAAACATCAAGAGAGGGGTCTACCCCTGGCTCAGGAATGGTTTCAGCCAGGAAAGCCGACATCCTGTCTCGATCTAGATCCTTCCTCCCCAAGAGGTGCAAGTAGAAAGATTTGACGACCTCCAGGATCCCTGATCTGGACCGATTCAGGGATCCCGTACTATCAACCAGTCCTGAGACTACTTTACTACTCACTGACATCTTGCAGTTCCTGTAAGGGTCGGGCGAGCGGTACTTCCCGAAATCCCTCTCAAAAACCAAAGATGCGTGCCTATCGTACTGACACCTCATCAGCAAGGACTTCACTCTGGAGATATCCTCCCGACTACCTCCAGTCGAGACAAGGATTTCGAGTTTCCTCCTCAGACCCTGATACAAGCGATACCTGTTCAGGGACCTGAGGCTCAAGAGCTGGCGGAAGAACCCCGCAACCCGCTTCTTGAATATCTCCCACCACTCTGACTTACTACTACAAAGGCCCAGTAAAGGTACCTGACTCTGAAGAAAATCCTCAAAGGACTGTCTTATCTCTGCTTCCTCCAGGAGGGACGAATTCAGCTTCCAATAACCTTTACCCATCCGGGGGGTCTCTGAAACATTCAAGGAAAACAAAATCATACAGTGATCGGAGAATTCCACCTCAACCACGGACAATGCGGAAGAGACGGCTTCCTCCTTCAAATAAAACCTATCTATCCTAGACCTGCGACTACCTTGATGATAGGTGAAACCCGCGTGGCCTGAGGGGCTCCGGATGTGGGCGTCCTCTAGGCGAGCTTCCCTAACTATATTATTAAGGACCACACTATCGCAATCCAGCGGACCATTGGAGCCTCTCCTATCTTGGGACCTCGTGACATTATTGAAGTCCCCTCCAAAGATCACCTGCCGGCCTGTAAAAAGGAAGGGCTTAATCCTCATAAAAAGATTTTTACGGCCCAGCTTAGTTTGTGGGGCATAGATGTTTATGAGCCGGAGCTCTTGTCCCTTCATGAGGACATCTAAGATCAGGCACCTCCCCATTTCTAACTCAATAACCCGTCTGCATTCAACCGGAGCGGTAAAAAGGACCGCCACCCCACTATACGGCTCAGCCGCAAGAGACCAGTGGGAGGGCCCGCGCCTCCACTCTCTTCTGGCTTTCACCAGAGAGGCTAGATCTGACAACCTGGTCACCTGTAAAAAGAAAATATCGGCTTCAACACGGCCAAGAAAATCGAAGTCTGCGAATCTAGCCGTATCAGACTTTATACTGGCACAATTAATAGATGCCAGCGTCAGTGGGGTGAGTGCCGCCATCATGGGTGATTGAGTTAGACGGCCACACCTTTACTTCTGCTTCCCCTTCTTTATCGCCCCCTCATCCCCTGAAGAAGAGGAAAGGGCAGGACCACTTTTGGACCTTTTCTTAGATTCTGATTGGTCCATGTGGTCCCCGTCTCCATCCGGCCCCAGTCTAGCCTTGCCCTTCGAGGAAGATGCCTCCGCAGGACAGGGCCCAGTTCCCCCAGAGGCTCTCTCATACTAGGCACCCTGCCCTCACCCTCTCCCTCCAAGGAGGGGGAGGAGATGGTATCGAGGACGAGGTACCGGTTTGACAGGTCAATCAGAGGGGGAGCAGTCAGGCTTCCGTTTTGGACCTGGTCCGTAGTACAAGGCTTAACAGAGGGCTCCGACCTCTTCTTTCTCCCTTTCCTTTTGCCCTTGTCTTTCTTTTTTGGCCTTTCCCCACTCTCCTCATCCACACTTTCATAGTGGGAGGAATCAGAAGGGTCGGCCATTTTGCCTTCCTCTCTGCGCAGCCTCCTGATCTCCTCATCCAGCATGTTCTCCCCCAGGGCTTCAGTGGTTACAGGGCCAGCTTCAGGAGCAGGGGCCGGAGCTACCCCAGTCACCTGGGCACTCTCCAGCTCCCTACTCCTCCTACCATTTTCCTCCCGCCTTAGTTTGGCGGGGCCCTTTTTCCTCGTCACTAGCCCTGTTATGCCCCCATCCCTGCTCGTACCCTCCCCAGCCGGGGCAACTTCACAGCTCTCCCCGGCCCAGCACGGGCGAAGGCGCTTGGACAACGGCTGAAAGGGTGCCCGAGGACACCACACAGGTGGCACCGGATCTGTCTGCAGGATGCAGCCAGATGACCCACCCCACCACACAAAGCACAAACCTGTACAGTACAGGCTGCACTAAAATGGGTGGGGCTACCGCACCTGTGACAGACCTTAGGCTGCCCCTGGTAAAAGACCTGGATTCTGTCACGTCCAAGGAAGGCAGCTGACGGAATGTGGGCAACTGTACTACCTGAACGCTTGAGTTTGACGGAAAACGTCCAGGCCCCAGACCAGATCCCGTGCTCATCTAGATTTTTCTTGGGCATGTCCGTCACATCCCCATACCGTCCCAGCCAGGTCATGATGTCATAGCAGGAGAGTGACTCGTTACGAGTCAAAACGGTCACTTTCTTGACTGAGTTCTGACGGGAAATAGCCTTTACAGCAAAATCCCGCCAGCCGGGCTCATTCTTCGCACTTCGTAGTTCGACCAGAAGAGTTCGAGACCCTCCGGTCGAACAAAACTGACGTCAAATTCGGACGAACCATAGGGGTGAATCAGGGCAAAGATGTCACTCGCCCTGAATTCCATCTGGAGGAGGAGCTCAACCACTTTAGCGCGAGGCGGTCACACATCCTTGCCCCTCCAAATCAGACGGACCACGTTCCTACGGTTATTGTCCTGCCCGGGTGTCGGGAGGGACCAGACCACCTCCCCATTCTGCTCTCGGAATGCCCCCAAACCGTGCCTCTCTATCCAGAAAGACAGGTCGACCTCACCCCTTCCCTCTACCTCGATTGACCCCCGGGGCCGGATGGAGAGGGGGACCCCCTGGCAGCGACATGAGCATAGCTCCTAGGAGCAGTCACTACCGGGGGGGCAGCCGAACCAGACCCAGACTCAGACCCAGGACCACCATTCACACCACTACACCCACCAACATTCACACCACAATTCTCATCATCCATACCAGACTTTGTATTCATACCACCACTACTCCCACCATTATTCACTCCACTAACACTCCCACATGCACTCTTCTCATTCACAACACTACCACACCCATCATCCTCACCCCCTACACACGCGCCGTGCCTAACATATCCTGGGCTGGCTGGGACTTGTAGTACTGCCGGTTTTAACAGAGTCTTTTTTGCTGGCTTTGCTGTTGCTGGGGTCGACTCTGATGGCTCCTCCTCCATGGGCGATGTTACTGCCTGAGCCTGGGGCTGCCCCTCCGAGCGCACCCCAGCTCCTCCCACAACGCCATCATCATGTCTTCCCGACTGCACGGGCTCTGAGGCTGGCACTGGCACTCGGACACTCTCCCCCCTCACAGGAGAGTGCCCCGCAGCACCCACAGCACACACAGACCGACCGTTTTCCACTCCCGATGCCCGGACACTCCCCCCCCCTCACAGAGGAGTGCCCTGCAGCGCCGGTAATGTCCACGGCACTCGGGGGACCGCCCCCCAAGCACACAGACATATCACTTAAGTGCCCCTCAGTGCCAGCAACACCTGGGGAACCGCTCCCCGAGCAAACAGTAGCATAGCTTGCCCCTGGTGCCTGGACACGCCCCCACCACACTGGGGCGCTCCCGCAGCACCAGGGCTGCTCACCTTAAGCCCAATAGGACTTGCTGGCTCTATAGCGTCCTCTGCCGTCTTGGACGCCATGCTGTAACCCCCTTTCTGGCCCTGCTTCACCACAGAAACGGGGACTGGCAGTTTGGGGGGCCCAGCAGTCTGAACCAACTTTACAGCTGGCCCAGACTGCTGGAAAGGACGAAACACATAAGTCACAGTCTCCTGAACCTTCTGCCTTTTCTTCCTTTTCTTTACTAGATCATCTTTACCGAGATCCTCACCAAAGGTAAAATCCTCCATACGGGTAGGGGACTCCTGCTGTATAATGGCTTGCAGCAAACCCCCACTGGCCAGCTTCTCCTCACCGCTCTCCTCTGTCTCCCCATCACTGGAGGGTAGCGCCACCTGGGCGGGCTCAGGGTAGCTATCTTGGGGGGGCTGGGGCTCACACACACTAGGGGTGGCATCCATTTCACTTCCCACAGCCGACTCTCCGCCATCTTCCTCCCCTCCTTCCTCCTCCTCCTCACTGCTCTCCTGAGGGCAGCATGCACCATACTTCCTTTCCTTGAATCTCTCCTCATTAGCCAGTTTTTCTTTTAGGAATCCTGCTCCCTCAGAGATTTTTCTTTTGGCCTCCTCCACCTCCGCCACCTCTATCTTCAGAGCCCGCACCTGGGCAGTGAACTTCTGCCTCTTACCTGTAGGGCCCTGGTCAGCCTGGTAGCGGGCAAATCTCAGGTCCTCTCTCAGACTCCTCAGCTTCCTGCCCAGCTCTTCGTACTCCGCCATCTTTGCTTGTATCCTTGAGCCATATGTCGCCAATGACTCCCTTGGTCCCCGTGCCCCCCATTGCTGGGGTTCCGGGGTAACAGAAGGACCGCTGGTCTTTGCTGATGCCTTATGTCCCTCTGATCCGGTCAGGGGAGTGGGCTCCCCCGACCTTGAATCCGGCTGTAGACACTTTCTTCCCCCCTCTCGCCAGCCGGGAATGAGAGGTAGAAGCCCGAGGCTCCATGCAGGAAAGCCCTCCCAAGGAGCCTGCCACGCTCCTGGGAAAGCCCGATGTAAAAACCTGCTTCTCTGCCTGGAAGTCTGGAGAGCAAATAGAGCCACACCCGACAGCTGCACACACTGAAACCACAGGATGTGCTCTCTGCTGACACCTCTGTCCATGTCAGGAACTGTACAGAGCAGGAGAGGTTTGCTATGGGGATTTGCTCCTACTATGGACAGTTCTTGACATGGACAGAGATGTCAGCACAGAGCACTGTGGTCAGACAGAAAATAAATTAAAAAAGAAAATAACTTCCTGTGAATCGCTTATACAGCAGCTAATAAGTACTGGAAGGATTAAGATTTTTAAATAGAAGTAATTTACAAATCTGTTTAACTTTGTAGCACCAGTTGATTAAAAAAATGTTTTCCAGTAGAGTACCCATTTGAGCAGTGGTGAGGTTATGCTGGGAGTTGTAGTTTCACTGACCTAACTGTAGAACTGACAAGGGACTACAGGTCTGATAGGACATAGAGAGGAGAATGAACAATGATATCAGTGACTACAGGTGACGTCTTCTCTATAGTCTTCCCTTATCTAATTCAGATGGTACATACCGCCTGGTCCAGCTAAAACTTCTGTCTGTAGAATGTGACGCCCAGACGTCTCCTCACTATGTCAGCGCATTTTCATCCTCTATATGAAAACAATTATTATTATAAACCTGCCAGACACTGTATCCTCTAAATATAATACTACTATACACTATACTCTTTGATTATAAACCTTCCATACACCATACCCACTGAATATAATACTACCACACACTGTACATTCTGAATATAATGTCAACACACACTGTACACTCTGAATATAAATCTGCCACATACTGTACCCCTGAATATAATACAGCCACACACTGTACCCACTGAATATAATACTACCACATACTGTACCCTCTGAATATAATACCAACACATACTGTACACTCTGAATATAATACTACCACCCCCTGCGCCCTCTGAATATAATACTTAGAGATGAGCGAACTACAGTAAATTCAACTCGTCACAAACTTTTCGGCTCGGCAGTTGATGCAGTTCCTGCATAAATTAGTTCAGCTTTCAGGTGCTAAGGTGGATACAGTCCTAGGAGACTCTTTCCTAGGACTGTATCCACCTTTTCCAGCCCACCGGAGCACCTGAAGGCTGAACTAATTTACGCAGGATAAGTCATCAACTGCCGAGCCGAGAAGTTCATGACAAATCGAATTTACTGTAAGTTCGCTCATCTCTAATAATACTACCACAAACTGCGTCCTCTGAATATAATACTACCACAAACTGCGCCCTCTGAATATAATACTACCACCCACTGCGCCCTCTGAATATAATACTACCACAAACTGCGCCCTCTGAATATAACGTTGCCACACAGTGCACCCTCTGAATATAATACCACAACCGCAGTAACACCCCTCAACATCCGTTAGCTGATGCTATTACCACGTGAGGGAGGTATTGGTGGTGTTGCTAGTGGATGATGGGGGTGCTACTACTGGGTGGGGGGGGGTGTTGCTGGAGGATGATGAGGGTGCTACTGGCCATCCCCCCTGGCAGTATTACCCCCATCATCCATCGGCAGGATCATCCTCCTGACAGGATCTGCTGATGGAGGTGCTGCTGGGGGGGGGGGGTGTTTCTGGTGGATGATGAGGGTGCTACTGCCAGGGGGGGAGCATTAGGTAGGCAGCAGTTCCCCCACATTAGGTAGGTAGCAGTTTCCCCACATTAGGTAGCATCTTTTCCCCACATTAGGCAGCATAGATTCCCCACATTTGGTACCAGTTCCCCCACATTAGGTAGGTACCAGTTACCCCACATTAGGTAGCAATTTCCACACATTAGGTAGCACAGATTCCGCACATTAGGTAGCAGTTTCCCCACATTAGGTAGCATAGATTCCCCACATTCGGTAGCACAGATTCCCCACATTAGGTAGAATAGACTCCCCACATTAGGTAGAATAGACTCCCCATATTAGGTAGTAGTTTCCCCACATTAGGCCGCATGTTCCCTTGCAGGTTCCCCACAATGGGTCAAAGTCTCCCCACATTGGATCGCTGGTTCAACCCCCCCCCCCCCCCCACACACACACACACACACACACGCACACACACAAAAAACCCCACATACAACACAGAGAGACACACACACAAACACACACACAGTCAGAGACACACACACTCACAGACAGACACACACACAGAGTCACACACACAGTCACACAAACACAGTCACACACACACACACAGAGTCACACACACACTCAGAGAGTCACACAAACACACAGTCAAACACACAGTCACACAAACACACAGAGTCGCACAAACGCACACACAGCCACACACACACACTCAGAGAGTCACACAGTCACACACACAGAGTCACACACACAAACATAGATAGAGACAGACAGACAGAGAGACAGACACACACACTCACCCATCCAGCGCAGCGATCCTTCTCACTGGGCGCCCTGCGAGTGACGTAACTGACGTCCCCCTGCGCGGCCATGCGGTGTGACGTCAGGCCGGCGCAGACGTGGGAGCGGAGGCGGGGCACAGTGCTGGTGAAGGTGAGGGGGGTGGTGTGATGACGGACGGACGCACTGAAAAGGGGGGGGGGTTGCTGATGGTCGGGCGCACCGCACACACACAGCGCAGGTAAAGGTAGGGGGGCGTGCTGGCGGATGGGAGGCCGGTCGGGCACAGTAGGGGGGTGTCAGTGTAGCTGGGGAGGGAGGTGCTGCGGAGCGTCTTGATGTCACCCCATTAGGTTAGGGCCGCACCCCCCGCACCCGGGTCGCAACGCCACTGGTATGTATATGTGTGTGTATATAATGTGAGCAAGTGAATTTATCTATGTATGTGTGTGTATATATATATATATGAGCAAGTGAATCTATGTATGTGTGTATGTATGTATATGTGTGTGTGTGTATATATATGAGCAAGTGAATCTATGTATGTGTGTATGTATATGAGCAAGTGAATCTGTATGTGTGTGTGTGTGTGTATGTATGTATGTGTGTATATATCTGTGAGTGATTGTATGTGTGTACCTGTATGTATGATGTGCTTATTGGCTGTATCTTTTAGTATATATTGCATGTTATATGTGTGTCTGTGTATTTATGTTTCTTAATGTATATTTGTACCTGTATGTATGTGTCAGTGTCTCTTTGTATGTGTGTATATTACCTATGTACTGTATGTGTGTATATTACCTATGTACTGTATGTGTGTATATTACCTATGTACTGTATGTGTGTATATGACCTATGTAATGTATGTGCCTTTATGTTATGTGCTTGTATTTATTGTATGAAGCACATTATTAAGGAATTATTGGAGGAATGTAAGCATAGTATATAGGGAATTTATGGAAGCACAGTATATATTTCATTATATTGGAACATTATATTTTTTGTGTATGCTGGCACTGTGTATAGATCCTTAGGGTGCGTTCAAACGTTCCTATGTTTGCTGCAGATCTGCTGCAGATTTTGCTTCCCATTGACAATGGGTAGAGAAATCTGCTAAAGCAAATCTGCAGCAGATCTGCAGCAGAAAATATGCACGTGTGGCACAGTATAGTTAAATAATAGTGGCACAGTATATAGTTCATTAATGGTGGCACAGTATATAGTTCATTAATGGTGGCACAGTATATAGTTCATTAATGGGGGCACAGTATATAGTTCATTAATGGTGGCACAGTATATAGTTCATTAATGGTGGCACAGTATATAGTTCATTAATGGTGGCACAGTATATAGTTCATTAATGCTGGCACAGTATATAGTTCATTAATGGTGGCACAGTATATAGTTCATTAATGGTGGCACAGTATATAGTTCATTAATGGTGGCACAGTATATAGTTCATTAATGCTGGCACAGTATATAGTTCATTAATGGTGGCACAGTATATAGTTCATTAATGGTGGCACAGTATATAGGGAATTAATAGATGAATGGTGGCACAGTATATAATTCATTAATGGTGGCACAGTATATAGTTCATTAATGGTGGCACAGTATATAGGGAATTAATAGATGAATGGTGGCACAGTATATAATTCATTAATGGTGGCACAGTATATAATTCATTAATGGTGGCACAGTATATAGGGAATTAATAGATGATTGGTGGCACAGTATATAATTCATTAATGGTGGCACAATATATAGTTCATTAATGCTGACACAGTATATAGTTCATTAATGGTGGCACAGTATATAGGGATTTAATAGATGAATGGTGGCACAGTATATAGTTCATTAATGGTGGCACAATATATAGTTCATTAATGGTGGCACAGTATATAGTTCATTAATGGTGGCACAGTATATAGGGAATCAATAGATGAATGGTGGCACAGTATATAGATCATTAAGGGGGGTAAGGTATATAATTAAAGGGAAACTGACAGGCTGTTTATTCGCACTAAACCCAATGCACTAGGTTACAGTGCAGTATACAAAAATTGGTCTTTCCATTTTCTAGGTATTGCCCCACATTGCTAGTATGCAAAGTCAGTCTTGTGCGCAATGGAGGCGGAGCTTCCCTGCCTCCATCCTGTATGCTGTGCTATGCATGGACGTCTTTGTATATTTATAATTCTTTTTTTGCCAACTCTAGTATATTGTAGACTGTAAGTATATATTAGTGAGGTGTCCATCTCTTCAGTGTAAGAACCAGGGCTGTGAGAAGATTCCTGCATAAGATGGGTGCTGGGTGATTGGGGATGGGTGCTGGGTGATGGGTGCTGGGTGATTGGTGCTGGGTGATTGGTGCTGGGTGATGGGTGCTGGGTGATTGGTGCTGGGTGATTGGTGCTGGGTTATTGATGCTGGGTGATTGGTGCTGGGTGCTGGGTGATTGGTGCTGGGTGATTGGTGCTGCGTGCTGGGTGATTGGTGATGGGTGCTGGGTGATTGGTGCTGGATGATTGGTGATAGGTGCTGGGTGATTGGTGCTGGGTGATTGGTGATGGGTGCTGGGTGATTGGTGATGGGTGATGGGTGATTGGTGATGGGTGCTGGGTGATTGGTGATGGGTGCTGGGTGATTGGTGCTGGGTGATTGGTGCTGGGTGATGGGTGCTGGGTGATTGGTGATGGGTGCTGGGTGATGGTTGATGGGTGCTGAGTGATTGGGGATGGGTGATGGGTGCTGAGTGATTGGTGCTGGGTGATTGGTGATGGGTGCTGGGTTATTGGTGATGGGTTCTGTCATATAGAGCTCAGGTGGGGGCATATAGGGGGAGATTTATTAAAACCTTTGCAGAGGAAAAGCCCTCTGCAAAACGATCTGATTGGTTGGTATGGGCGACTGCACCGCTCTTTCTCTGCACAGGTTTTGTATAAATCTCCTCTATAATACAGTATATTATAGGGCAGCTGTCACATGTTTTCTGTAAATAAGACTGACAGCACAGCCAAAGTGTATATACACATGGCAGACCATCATAGAAACTGTTCTTGACTCGATTTTACAAAAACACCAACTTTTATGGGCATAGGAATGTCGAGGAGGCCCGGCGGGAGTCCACTGTGTCCCTGGGCCGCAGTACATCTGCCCATTAAGTCTGGCAGACGTTTTTTAATTTATGAAAAGTGCCCTCTTTTTTTTACTTGAGCCCCTGCCCTTCAAAATGTCTGTGCACGTCCCTGTGTGGGTGCACAACATGGCTCAGGAGACAGCAAATGTACATTTGAGGCCTAAATTGGTGATTTGCTCAGGGGTGGCTTCTGACATAAGCACAAAAAAAAAAAAAAAAACAATAAAAAAAAAAGCATATGTGACCCCATTTTGGAAACTAAACCCTTCATGGAATGTTACAAGGAGTGAAGTGAGCATTTACACCCCACAGATGTCTGAAAGATTTTTGGAACAGTGGTCTGTAGTATCAAAAATGTAATTTACATATGCACAGCCTACTGTTCCAAAAAATCTGTTGAACACCAGTGTGGTGTAAATGCTCACTGCACCCCTTGTTACATTTCTTGAGGGGTGTGGTTTCCAAAATGGGGTCACATGTGGTTGTTTATTCTATTGCGTTTATTTTAGAACCTCTGCAAGGATCCATGTGGAAATCACTAATTTAGGCCTCAAATGAACATGGTGCTCTCTCACTCCTGAGCCCTGTTGTGTGCCCGCAGAACGCTTTGCGTCCACATATGGGGTATATCAGTACTTGAGAGAAATTGTGTTACAAATTTTGGGAGTCTTTTTCTTCTTTTACTGCTTATGAAAATTAAATGTATGGGGCAACACCAGCATGTTAGTGTAAAAAAAAAAAAAAATGTTTACACTAACATGCTGGTGTTGCCCCCAACTAGTGCAGCCCCCAACTTTTCTTTTTCATAAAAGGCAAAATGAAAAAAGTCCCCCAAAATTTGTAACACTATTTTTTCCAAGTACAGATATACCCCATATGTGGACGCAAAGCAATCTTCCAAAAATCTGTCAAATGCAAGTGGGGTGTAAATGCTCACTGCAGGGGTGCAGTTTCCAAACTGGGGTGACTTGTGGGGAGTTTCCACTGTTCTGGCACCATGGGGGCTGTGTAAAGGCGACTTACATCCAGATATGGGTATTTCCAGAATCAAGAGAAATTAGGTAGCAAATTTTATGGAGCTTTTTCTGCATTAACCCCTTGTAAAAATAAAAAATCAGGGGTTACAACAGAATTACATTTTTTTTTTTTTACGACCCACTGTAACAAAAACTTGGCAAACAACTAGGACATAAGCAAACGGTCCCGCTTGACATCCCAAATAAAATTAAAAATGGTTGAGTACAGCGAGCGGAGAGCAGCAAGTGGGACCCAGACCGATAAAGTCTCAAAAATGTAAAGTAGCATGGGAAGGACCATCATTTTAACAGCTGCAATATGGACAAAAAATGAAATATAACGTCCTAATTAACGAAATAATTAACGTCCTAAGGGCACTGAACAAAGGAGGGAAGTTAGTGGAATAAAAGGAAGACTATCAAGGGGTAAGGAGGACACTTAGATACTTAACCTGTACAGGACCCAGGGTGTATGGATACACCTTCTGTACCTGGGTCTTAAGGACCCAGGGCGTACCCGTATGCCCATGGGAATTTCGGTCCCAGGGAAGCTCAATGTAAACCTTTGCCAGTGCGAACATACCCTAAAAACACTACAATACACTAACACATAATAAAGGGAAAACACTACATATACACCCCCTTGTACTGCCCCCCCCCCCCCCAATAAAAATGAAAAACTTATTGTACATCAGTGTTTCCAAAACGGAGCCTCCAGCTGTTGCAAAACAACAACTCCCAGCATTTCTGGACAGCCACTGACTGTCCAGCTTGAAAGTTAAAAACACATTTTTGAATTTTTCACCAAGAAACGATGCAAGCATCGACAAAATTTTGCCACTAACATAAAGTAGAATATGTCACGAAAAAACTGTCTCGGAATCAGAATGAAAGGTACAAGCATCCCAGAGTTATTAATGGTTAAATTGAAAGTGATCAGATGTTCATAAAGTGGCCGGGTCCTACAGTGAAAATTGGCTGGGTCCTCCGCTGCTCAGCGTTTGACCCGCCCCCTCAATGCAAGTCTATGGGAGGGGGCAAGACGGCTGTCACACCCCCTCCCATAGACTTGGATTGAGGGGGTGGAGCGTGATGTCATGAGGGGTGGGGCTATGACATCACAAGCTCCCTACACCGGCTCCAGCGTTTGGAACAGTTTGTTCCAAACACTGAGCAGGAGTACCCCTTTAACAGCAAAGGGAGACCACTTAAAGAAGTAATCAGCCCGAAGAAGAGTGGAGAGAAACACCTTGAGATTAAAGGGCATCGCCCATGTCTTAGATAGGTTCACCTTATAGCCCGAGACCACCCCATAGGACTGCAGGACCCTGTAGAGATTAGGAAGGGATGTCAGGGGATGGGTCAGAGTAAGAAGAGCATCATCCACAAAAAGAGAGCTTTTGAAATCATGCAGCTACAAATCCGAGATATCCAGGTCTCCTGGATTAGAGCAGCCAGAAGCTCAATACAAAGAGCAAAAATCAGGGGAGACAGCGGACACCCCTGTCGAGTGCCATTATAAAGAGGAAAGCTAGAGGAAGTGACATGAGGAAGTTTGATAGTGGCAGTAGGGCAGGAGTAGAGGCCCCTCAGCGCAACCTAGCCTATTTAAGGCCTTTTCCGCACCAAAGCCTGCTCCGAGCGCCGATTGACCAAGTCTATTAGACCCACCACTCTCCTAGTGTTGTCCGCACCCTGACGACTGGGGATGAAACCCACCTGGTGCTTATGGATAGTGTTGAGCGGCATAGGCCATATTCGAATTTGCGATTATTCGCGAATATATGGACGAATATTCGTCATATATTCGCAAATATTCGCATATTCGGTATACCCTCGTTTTATTTTCGCATATGCGAATATTCGCGTATGCGAAAATTAACATATGTGAATATTAGCATATACAAAATTAGCAAATACGAAATTCGCATATGCGAAGATTAGCGCATGTTAATATTCGCATATGCGAATATTAACATATGCTAATTTTCGCATATGCGGATTTTTGCACGCTAGTCTCACACAGTAGTATTACAGCCTTCTTTACACCACACAAGCTGGAAGCAGAGAGGGATGATCACTGTGATGTGTACTGTGAAGGAAAAAAAAAAAAAAAAAAACGAATATTCGTAATTACGAATATATAGCGCTATATTCGCGAAATTCGCGAATTCGCAAATATGCGATATTCGTGAATAATATTCGAATTGCGAATATTCGCGAGCAACACTACTTATGGATAAGGGAGGGAAGAAGACAGCACAGACAGTTAGCAAAAACCTTGGCAAACACCTTTAAATCAGCATTAAGGAGAGCGATAGTCCGATAGCTTGAACAATCCTTGTCCAGTTTATGAATGAGAGTGATCAGGGAATATAAAAGCGACTGCAGGACCTCTCACCCATCAAGGAAGAAGTTGAGAAGCAAACGTCCGATAGTAGAGATAAGTGAACCCGTCTGGCCCAGGAGAGCGCCCTGAAGGAAGGGACTGAACCACCTCCTGAAGCTCCTGCAAGGTGATTGGAGCATTTAAGGAGGCTCCATCAGTAGCTGACAGGAATGGCAGGTCACAGGCCCACAGAAAGGAGAGATCACACTCCACCAGGTCAGACTGGAGTTGAGAGGGGAGGGAATAGAGAGAAGGAAGACATCATCCGGGTGATAGTGAAGAGTACCAGAAGAGTTCCTGAGAGCCGAGGGAGACTGGGCAGCAGCACGGTAATGGAGGTGCCGAGCCAACATACTGTGGACCTTATTACCACATTCATAAAACCACTGCTTAGTATAAGATGCTCAGTATGAGATGCTCCACTTTATGGAGGGCTAAGGCCAGCAGATGAGCCTGGGCAGCCACTAGCCTCCGCAAGACTGAAAGGGAGGGCGAGGACAGTAACAATGCCTCTAATCTACGAATCTCTGCCTTAAGATCCCGGGAGAGAGCCAAAGCATCCTTCTTGAGGCAGGATCCCAGAGCAATGCAATGACTACAAATTTATGGGCTTCCCACTGGGTAGCCAGGTGTCAGGATCCGGACTGGTATGCAGGAAGGACTCAGGAGTGGATCCCCTGTGTCAGTGAGGCGATGGCGTGGGCCATACCAGGGGAACGGAATCTAAGAGGTTACTGGTTTTCACCAGAGCCCGCCGCAAAGCGGGATGGACTCGCTGCGGCAGGTAACCCTCAGGTCATTCCACCCGATAGCGACTCAACCTCACTGACAGCTGTACACAGGGACAAGGCAAGGCGAGGTCAGACGTAGCAGAAGGTCAAGGCAGGCAGCAACGTTTCGTAGTCAGGGGCAACGGCAAAGGGTCTGGATACACAGGCAAAGGGACACAAGAAACGCTTTCTCTGGCACAAGGTAACAAGATCCGGCAAGGGGAGGAAAAGGAAGTGAGTATTTATGCATTTAACTTAATTGGGCCAGGCACCAATTAGTGGAAGACACAATTAGAGGAAGACACAGCAGGACCCGACTGGTAAGTCACTTGGGATGCGACCTGCGGGCGAGGACAGCCCACCAAGCGGATCGCATCCCCGCCGCAGGCAGGGGGACAGCGCTTCCGGTCAGGGACAGTGACCAGAGCGCTGCTACAAGCCGAACACCGAGAGCGCTCCGGGGAAGCCGCGGGACCCGGAGCGCTCGGTGTTACAGTACCCCCCCCCCTTAGGTCTCTCCCTATTTTTGGAGCCCAGGAACCTATGGATGAGCTCCTTGTTGAAGATATTGTTATCAGGCTCCCAAGACCTCTCTTCGGAGCCACAATTCTCCCAGTCAACAATTTTTTTTTTTTACCTCTGACGACCTTGGAGGCGAGGCATTCTTTTACCGAGAAGACGTCAGAGGACCCAGTGACAGGAGAAGGAGCGGTGACCTTGGGGGAAAAGTGGTTAAGAATGAGAGGTTGTCACGTACCGGCAGGACTGGTAGTGGATCCTCTTGACCAGAGAGGCGATGGACTTAATGTGGCGGTAACCACCAGGTCGTATCCTCCAGTAGCAAGAAGCGTGGCCCCACTTGAGAATTTGCACCCGGTGACGTGGAAGTACGTAGGATTTGCCAGGAGGAAGATGGCTCAGTTCCGCAGGAGCGACTGCAATCAGGCGTTCTGGTGGGATAATGTGTTGAGGTGTTAACTCGTCGCCCGCCACATCAGAAGAGCGAGACAGAGCGTCTGCCCTAATGTTCTTAGAAGCCGGACGGAAATGGATCTCAAAATTAAAACGGGCGAAGAACAGAGACCAGCGAGCCTGACAAGGATTTAGTCTTTGAGCAGACTGAAGATAGGCCAGGTTCTTGTGGTCCGTAAAGATATTCACAGGATGGGTGGCTCCCTCAAGAAGATGTCTCCATTCCTCCAGTGCTAATTTAATAGTCAACAGTTCTCTGTCCCCTATGGAATAATTTCTCTCCGCGGGAGAGAATGTTTTAGAAAGGAAGCCACAAGTTAAGGTCTTGCCCTTTGAAGATTTCTGTGTGAGCACGGCTCCGGCTCCCACCAAGGAGGCATCCACTTCGGGAGAGAAGGGCTTGGTGGAATCAGGTCTAGAGAGAACCGGTGCTGAGGCAAAGGTGACCTTCAGGGACTGGAAGGCTTCTTCAGCTTGGGAAGGCCAGGATTTAGGGTTAGCGCCCTTTTTAGTCAAGGCCACAATTTGGGACACCAGAGTGGAATAGTGAGGGATGAATTGTCTGTAATAATTAGCGAAGCGCAAAAACCTTTGTATGGCTCGGAGTCCAGAGGGGCGTGGCCAATCCAAAACCGCCGAGAGCTTGGTGGGGTCCATTTGAAGTCCTTGAGTAGAAATAATGAAACCCAAGAAAAGGCAAGGAGGACTGCTCAAAAAGACATTTTTCGATCTTGGCGTATAGACGATTTCTCCTCAGGCGGGTAAGCACTTGTCGCACATGGACCCGGTGTTGGTCCAGGTCGGAGGAGAAGACAAGGATGTCATCCAAGTATACGACCACACAGGAGTAGAGTAAGTCTCTGAAGATATCGTTGACGAATTCCTGGAAGACGGCTGGTGCATTACAGAGGCCGAAGGGCATCACCAGGTACTCAAAGTGACCATTTCTTGTGTTAAAGGCGGTCTTCCACTCGTCGCCCTCCCGGATACGAACCAAATTATAGGCCCCTCGAAGATCCAATTTGGTGAAAATCTTGGCCCCACGTAGGCGATCAAATAACTCTGAGATTGGGGGCAGAGGGTAACGGTTCTTAATTGTGATTTTATTGAGTCCTCTGTAGTCTATGCAAGGGAGGAGGGAACCGAGGATAAATTCTACCCGGGATGGCGTAGAACCAGGAATAAGGTCGATATGACAATCATAGGGTCTGTGAGGAGGAAGGACCTCGGCTTGTTTTTTGCAGAAGACATCCGCAAAGCAATGATATGGTTTAGGCAGTCCTGGAGGCGGAGAAACTTGCGAAAGTCGCTTGACAGGAGCAGGCTTGAGACACCGGTCCGAACAGCAGGGGCCCCAATGCAGGTTTCACCGGATGACCAGTTCAGAACAAGACTGTGACGTTGTAGCCATGGCAGACCCAGGAAGAGTTCGGAGGAGCAGAAGGGAAGGACTAGGAACTGTAGAGTCTCTGTATGAAAAATTCCAATATCCATCTGCAGTGGCAGGGTACGGAACTGCACAGTGACAGAGAGTCTCTCACCGTTAACCGTAGAAATAAAAAGAGGCTTAGTTAGGCGGACAACCGGAATGCGGTACTTGTCAACCAAGGAGGCGTGAATGAAGTTGCCGGCTGAACCGGAATCCAAGAGGAACAACTGCACGGATATGATGAGATGTGGAGAGGAGGAATCCACACCTAGCAACGCCTCTCCCATGTTTATTAGGTGCAAGCTTTTCTGGAACGCGGTGGACGAAGAGGACAGTCTCGCAGGAAGTGCTCAGTACTGGCACAGTACATACACAGGTTCTCGCATCTGCGATGGCTTCGTTCTTGCGGAGTCATGCGTGAACGATCCACCTGTATGGCTTCCACGGCTGGAGGCCCGGAGAGAGGTTGAGGTAGACGCTGAAAAACGGGAGTCAGAGGAGGGTAGCGTCTTGGTTGAGCGTTTCCTTTTTCAAGAAGGAGTTCCTATCGGCGAAACGCTTGTCGATTCTAGTGGCCAACAAGATGAGGTCACTAAGGGTGGAAGGTAGTTCACGTGCAGCCAGGCCATCCTTTACTTCACTATTAAGTCCCTTCTTAAATGTGGTACAAAGGGTATCATTGTTCCAGTTCAGTTCTGAGGCTAGGGTGCGAAACTGAATGGCGTAGTCACCCACAGTAGAGCCTCCCTGGGACAAATTTAGTAAGGCAGTCTCTGTGGAGGTAACCCGGGCAGGTTCCTCGAAAACATTCCGGAACTCTTAGTAGAAGCTCTGGACGGAGGAGGTGGCAGGATCAGCGCGGTCCCATAGCGGTGTAGCCCAGGCCAGGGCCTTCCCGGAGAGCAGACTGAGGATAAAGGCTACCTTGGCTCACTCGGAAGGAAACTGGTCAGACAGTATCTCGAGGTGGAGAGAGCACTCTGACAGGAACCCTCGGCACTGCTTGGGATCTCCGTCACACTTGTCCAGCAGGGATAGGCGGACTCTGGAACCGGTGGCAACTGCGGGCGGAGGAGATACAGCAGATGCAAGCGGAGGAGCTGGCTGTTGCTGAGACGGCAGGAGCTGCTGCAGCATGGCGGTTAGCTGGGCTAGCTGCTGACCTTGCTGGGCCACAATGGAGGTGAGGTCCGCTAGGTTTGGCAGAGGAACATCAGCGGGATCCATGGCCGGATCTTACCGGCAGGACTGGTAGTGGATCCTCTTGACCAGAGAGGGGAAGGCGCGGGTTGTACCAGAGGACCGGTTTTAAGTGGTTACTGGTTTTCACCAGAGCCCGCCGCAAGGCAGGATGGACTTGCTGCGGCGGTAACCACCAGGTCGTATCCTCCAGTAGCAACTCAACCTCTCTGGCAGCTGATATGGCATGGTACACAGGGAGCAGGCAGCAGGAGCGTAGTCGGACGAAGCAGAGGTCAGGGCATGCGGCAAGGGTTCAAAGGCGAGTAGGCGGTAGCAACGGGTTCGGCAACAGGCAAGGCAATACACACAATATGGAAAGCTTTCTCAGAGGCACTAGGGCACAAAGATCTGGCAAGGGCAGGAAGGGGCAGGTAACTTTTATGGGGAAGGAGCAGGGAACAATTAGCCAGCGCACCAATCAATGGTGCGCTGGCCCTTTAAATTTACTGAAGGCGGCGTGCGCGCGCCCTAGAGAGCGGGGACGCGCATGCCGAGAAGCAGAGCGAGTCGGCATATGGAGCGAGGTGCTGGGTGAGTTAGACAGGGACGCGGCGCTTGAGTGGGGACTAGCCGCCACGGTAGCCGCATCCCCGACACAAGGAATCCCGTGCTCCCGGTCGGTATGTCCGAGCGGGAGACGCCGGGATCCCGGAGAGAGGAGGCGAGAATGCGGGCGCTCTGGTCCGGAGGCGGGGACCGAAGTGCTCGCTATGACATCAATACAACAAGAGAAAGAAACGGGGGGCCCAATGACCCATAGGGAGTTAGAAGAAGCTTTAAATCAGATCAAAGGGAACACAAGTCGCAGCACGGAGGGGTTCCCGTTTGAAATATATAGGAAATTTAGGAGAATCCTTATCCCAGCCCTGCTTAGAACTATAAATAGTTCTTTAAAAACAGGAACCTTACCCGAAACAATGAAAGAAGCAGAAACAATATTACTGTTGAAACCGAATAAAGATAAGAAAGAAATGGAATCACATCGTCCAATATCATTATTGAACACGGATGTAAAGATCCTGGCGAAGGCTCTGGCATTGCGTTTGGAAAAAAAGGTAGGGGAACTGGTGCATGAAGATCAATGCGGATTTATCCCAGGTAGGATGACCAAGCATAATATCTACAGGACCCTTACTGGAGTACAGTCGATGGAGGGAAGAGAGGGAACCCACTCCATCATGTCACTTGACGCAAGTAAAGCGTTTGACATTGTGGAGTGGGAGTTCCTATGGGGAGTACTGGAAAAATATGGGTGTCAGAAGGATTATATAGAAATGATCAAAATGCTATATAATGGAGCAGAAGCTAGAATAAATATAGAAGGGAAAAGATCAGAGAGTTTTTTAGTGACCCGGGGTACAAGACAGTGATGCCCCTTATATCCTCTACTTTTTGCGCTAGTGTTCGAACCCCTAGCGGTTAAAGTCAGAGAAGATCAGCAAATAAAAGGATTTGGAGTGGAGGGGGATGGGGATGAAATATCAATATACGCAGGCGACTTATTATTATATTTGAAAAAGCTAGAAAACTCCATAGAGAAGGTTATGTAAGTGATTGGGGAATATGGGAACTATGCAGGTTTGGTTATAAACTGGGAGAAATCAGTGCTACTTCCATTAGGTAAAGTAGAACTGGGAATCATTAAGGAGCTTAGAATCCTGGATAAAGGAGAACGTTTTTCTTATTTAGGTGTACAGATATCTGGGAAAATAGGAGAATATCACAAAATAAACACATACCCATTGATAAAAAAAAATTGGAAAACAAGGTAAGAACATGGAATAAACTGAATCTTACGAGAGCAGAGAGGATAGTCTTAATTAAAACAGTAATTCTACCAAAACTATTATACATCTTCGTAGCGGCCCCTATCTGGTGCGAGAAAGGAATTTTTAGAAGGATAATAGCTATGCTAAACGCCCTAATATGGGGAAGGAAAAGAACGAGGATAAAAATAGAATACTTAAGTAAAGGAAGAGAGAAGGGAGGACTTAAATTTCCTGATATACAGGGATATTTTTTAGAAAGACAGATGTACTATGTGGTGGAGTGGAGGAGATTTGGAATCTTTAAAAATATCAAAGAAAAAACTAAAGGTAAATACGAAAATGTTATCAGGTTCTTGAGTCAGGCCAGTTAAAAGAAGGGAGGTGGAAGGAAAATGCTATAATAGTAGGGATTTGTAAAACCTGGGAAAACTTTAAAAAATAAATGAAAAAAACGGGAATATTAGAGACAGCGCCAATTTGGCATAATGTAAACTTGAAAGAGGTAGCTAAGATGGAAGCTAACAACTTGCAAAGTAGGGGATGTAACATTTTGAGAGACGTGTGGAGAAAAGGAGAGTTAAGAAAGTGGAGAGAGGAAGAATTTAAATTAGGAAAAGGTATGTGGTTGGAATTTCAGGGTTTAAAAAGTGCCATATGCGGGTCACTAAGAGACAGTGGCAATCGGATAGTGGAAGTAACTGAAACTATAAGAAAAATGGAGGAGGGAAAAATTGTAAAGAAAGTTATGGCAGTAATTTATACCAAAATAATGAAAAATAAAAAAAATAACTTAAAAGATAAATGCTTCCTACAATGGGACGAAGAATTAGGTGAGAGAAATAAATGCGGTTGGATGATTGTATTCAGGAATATAAAAAGAATTTCCCCAAGTTTAGACCATCAACTGATACAATGGAACATAGTATATAGAATTTATTATAAACCAAAATTCCTCTTCAGGATTGGTGGGAGGGAAAATGGCAACTGTCTAAGATGTAAAATGAAAAATGCGGGATTCCTGCATATTATATGGGAATGTGAAAAAAATACAAGAATATTGGGTGTCAATAATTTATGATATCGAGAGAAAAATTAAATATGCTATAAAAGATGATATAGCTTTGATTATCTTGGGTGATGATAGAAAAGTAAATAAAACAACAAAAGAAAGAAAGGAACTACTGATGATGCTCTTTTATGCTAGATTATTAATAATCAGGAGATGGCTGACCCCAACTAAACCAGAGGTATGGGAGTGGAGGGAGGTGACAGGAAGGTTATTTGGTTAAAAGAAAGAAATTATAGGTTTTTTTATTATTATTATTTCATTATTATTATGTGAGGGGGATGGGAATCAGGGGGACACAAGAATAAAAGCGGGTAGAAATAATTGGGAAGATACAAATAAAAGATCTAAAATGGAAAAAAAAAGAAAAGAAAAGAGAGAGAAAGGGAAGGGAAAGCAAAGAGAAAAGAAAATGAATTGATATAGTATAATGGAAATATTAATAGAATGAGAATGTGTTGTCCCTCTGCCTCCCGTCCACCCAGTAAGGGGAGATATGTCATGGGGGAGAAAGGTGAGGGTAGGGGAGGGGGGTGGGAAAAAAGACAACATCTTGAAATTCAATGTATAAAATGTTATTTATTAAAATGTAAATGATACATTTTTTCAATAAAGAAATATTGAAGGGGAAAAAAATAACTGCTACCTATACCTATGGGGAAAGGAGGATTAACTGCTACCTATACCTATGGGGAAAGGGGAGGGGTGTTAACTGATGCCTGTACCTATGGGGAGAGGGGGGGGGGAACTAACTGCTGCCTATTCCTATGGAGAAAGGGGGGGGTTAACAGCTGCCTATACCTATGGGGAAAGGGGGGGGTTAACTGATGCCTATACCTATGGGGAAAGGGGGAGGGATCTACTCTGTTCCTATACCTACAGGGGAGGGGGGTTAAATCTGCTGCCTACACCTATGGGGAAGGGGGTTAACTCTGCTGCCTATGCCTACAAGGAAGGGGAGTTAACTCTGCTGTCTATATCTACAGGTAAGGGGAGGTTAACTCCGCTGTCTATACCAACAGGGAAGGGGGGGCTAAATAACTTTATACCTGGATGCCTAACTACTTACCTACATACCTGGCTACCTAACTATGTACATGTCTGGCCTTCATATATGGCTGCCTAACTACCTTGCTAGCCCCCTACCTACCTACCTACCTGGCTAGTCACTTACCTACATATCTGGCTTCCTGATCTACCTACCTAGTTACCTATTTACCTGGCTACCTACCTACCTGAAGGGGATTATTACAGTTTGTGGGCCTATAGATGGGAGGACACTGAAAAAATGTGGAGTCTGACATGTTTGCCCTGCAGATGGTAAGAGATCGACATGGAGGTCTGATCCAGACAAAGAAGAAAAGGAAAGAGGACGCCGCAGATCAGAAAATATCCAGTTTTTGTGTTGTGGTATATATTTACTCCTTGTATACCAGTATTATTGGTCATGGAAATTTACCTACTTTAAAGTGTTTCTTACATAAATAAATTTTAGTTTATTTTGTGTGAGATTTGGGTGGAATACCATATGTGACCACATTTTGGAAACTACACCCCTCAAGTAATATTACAAGGGGTGCAGTGAGCATTTACGCCCCACAGGTGTCTGAAAGATTTTTGGAACGGTGGTCCGTAATATGAAAAATAAAATTTTACATATGCACAGCCTACTGTTCTTAAAATTTGTTGAACACCAGTGCAGTGTAAATACTCACTGCACCCCTTGTTGCATTTCTTGAGGGGTGTGGTTTCCGAAATGGGGTCAAATGTGGTTGTTTTTACTATTGCGTTTATTTTAGAACCTCTGCAAGGATGCATGTGCAAATCATTAATTTAGGCCTCAAATGAACATGGTGCTCTCTCACTCCTGAGCCCTGTTGTGTGCCCACAGATCGCTTTACGTCCACATATGAGGTATATCCGTACTTGAGAGAAATTGTGTTACAAATTTTGGCGGTCTTTTTCTTCTTTTACTGCTTGTGGTAATTAAAAGTATGGGTCAACTGCAGCATATTAGTGTAAAAAAAAATTTTTTTTTTACACTAACATGCTAGTGCAACCCCCAACTTTTCTTTTTCATAAGGGGCAAAAGGAAAAAAGTCCCCCAAAATTTGTAACCCTATTTTTTCCAAGTACAGATATACCCTATATGTGGATGCAAAGCAATCTTCCAAAAATCTGTCAAATGCAAGTGGGGTATAAATGTTAATTGCAGTGGTGCAGTTTCCAAACTGGGGTGACTTGTGGGGGGTTACCGCTGTTCTGACACCATGGGGGCTGTGTAAAGGCAACATGGCCCCCAACTTACATCCACATATGAGGTATTTCCAGAATCAAGAGAAATTGGGTAACAAATTTTATGGTGCTTTTTCTGCGTTAACCCCTTGTAAAAATAAAAAATCAGGAGTTACAATAGAATTTAAATTTTTTATTTTTACGACCCACTGTAACAAAAACTTGGCAAACACCTAGGACATCCCAAATAAAATGAAAAATGGTCGACTACAGCGAGCGGAGAGAAGCAAGCGAGACCCAAACCAATAAAGTCTCAAAAAAGTAAAGTGTGGTAAGCGGGGTGAGGCAATGGTGTTGCAGGGTCTGGTGGCATTAACCCTGTGGGGTAAGGTGGTATTAACCCCTAATTTGTCGTGACACCAGGGTGCGATTGTTTTCTGTAGAAGGCCCTGCCGACAACCAGCCAAAAAACGGCAGGAAATAATGGAATGTCCACAGCAGGAATTATGAGATAACTGGAACTTTTACTTATACTTCTCAAGGAACAGTCTTTACAATGATGCAGTTTCCCTAGAGGCAACCGGGATGCAGGATACCTTGCAGGCTTGCTGGGACTTGTAGTGTTGAGATTTCTGCCGGCCACTGTGCTACTAATTGTATGCTTGAGTTGAATAGTAGTCACTAGGAATTTGTAGATATAGCTTGATAACTCACGTTTTGAAGTGGCTGCAGGTTCTTTAGGCTTTGGCCTAGCTGAGATGAATTGAGTAGTATATGCTGATTGCACTTGCTTGAGTGCCTGGAATTAAGTGAATTTAGAGACTACAGCCCCTTATATTCTAAGGAGGCTGGATTACAGCACATTGGTTGCAAAACCTGTAGGTCCTGTACCCAGGGAACTCTGGGTACATCACATGACAGTATCACATGACCCAGGAAGGTCCTATACACTTGTACAACTTTATATACACTGAACAATATACACTCAATCAATCAATCAATCAATACAATCAATCACCTATAAAAAGACACAGGTATGATAACATGTCCCTTATACATGCTACAGACGCTAATATATATAACACTCTAGGGCCAGAACTACTTGTCTCAGGGATTATAAAACCGCATTAGAAAAAAGAACAAAAGAAAAGATGGAACCCATTGAGATATAGATGATAGGGATTTTTATTTCTATTGTAGTGCAGTGTATTATCCCTCCCAGGATGATGTTGACAGACACTATTGTTAGGTTTTTGGGGGTTTTGTGTTTGCAATGTTTGGGGTATGTGTTATTTTTTGTTTCTTTATTCATTAATTTTAAGGGTAATATATGTTTTTTTATTTTTGGGGGAAGGGGGCAGGAGCAAAATATTTTATAAATTATTTTAGTTTTTTTGTTTTTTAATCAAAAAACTGTTATTTTTGTTGTTATTATTATTCATCAACTTCATCAATATTTTATATATTTTTATTTGTCAAAATATTTCTTGGAATGTCTTTTATCAATTTTGTGCAGAAATTTAGGATAGAGGTTAACCATGTTGCGGTGGGAATTGCTAAACTAAAAATTAATAACAGAAATACAGTTTGCCCCCGAGATTCCAAAGCACAGAATGCACTTCAGATCAACAGCCGAAGCATCGTAGGGGGACCCATTCTAATGGAGACAATGTCCTCCACCTGTTTCCACAACATTGAGGGGCCACTCAAAGAAAGGGGCAGTCGAGCTTGAGCCACAGATGGTTGTCTCCATTCTGTATTTCTGTTTTATAATCAACATAATGTTTTTTTCATAGTTTTAAATGGCAATAATCAGTTATAGTATGTGATTTATTACATTAACTTATAGATTTTTCTTTACAGTACAGTTATGTATTAAATCTGCGGTCTGTCTATTGAAAAAGGGATTACTACAAATAAAAAACAGATATTAGAAATCATAAATGTTCCCAATCTCTGTACCTGAGACACAGTTGTGTTATATAAGAAGCTGTCTATAGACGATATACTTATCAAAAACACATATATCTTCATGTATAAGGTAGAGACGATGACAACTCTGCAGGTCTAGATGTTATATCTAGCCTGATTGTTATCAGTAATTAATATAAATATTAATTACCTGTCTCTTTGTTCCTTTCCTGCAGCTGACAGGAGTATAGGTCCCTTTCACCCTCTCACCGGGCATTAATCACCTATAAAAAGACACAGGTATGATAACATGTCCCTTATACATGCTACAGACGCTAATATATATAACACTCTAGGGCCAGAACTACTTGTCTCAGGGATTATAAAACCGCATTAGAAAAAAGAACAAAAGAAAAGATGGAACCCATTGAGATATAGATGATAGGGATTTTTATTTCTATTGTAGTGCAGTGTATTATCCCTCCCAGGATGATGTTGACAGACACTATTGTTAGGTTTTTGGGGGTTTTGTGTTTGCAATGTTTGGGGTATGTGTTATTTTTTGTTTCTTTATTCATTAATTTTAAGGGTAATATATGTTTTTTTATTTTTGGGGGAAGGGGGCAGGAGCAAAATATTTTATAAATTATTTTAGTTTTTTTGTTTTTTAATCAAAAAACTGTTATTTTTGTTGTTATTATTATTCATCAACTTCATCAATATTTTATATATTTTTATTTGTCAAAATATTTCTTGGAATGTCTTTTATCAATTTTGTGCAGAAATTTAGGATAGAGGTTAACCATGTTGCGGTGGGAATTGCTAAACTAAAAATTAATAACAGAAATACAGTTTGCCCCAGAGATTCCAAAGCACAGAATGCACTTCAGATCAACAGCCGAAGCATCGTAGGGGGACCCATTCTAATGGAGACAATGTCCTCCACCCGTTTCCAGAACATTGAGGGGCCACTCAAAGAAAGGGGCAGTCGAGCTTGAGCCACAGA
Source organism: Hyla sarda (assembly GCF_029499605.1). NCBI lineage: Eukaryota > Metazoa > Chordata > Amphibia > Anura > Hylidae > Hyla > Hyla sarda. The sequence goes on along the minus strand of NW_026610496.1, from coordinate 216,562 downwards.
CGGTTGTCTCCATTCTGTATTTCTGTTTTATAATCAACATAATGTATTTTTCATAGTTTTAAATGGCAATAATCAGTTATAGTATGTGATTTATTACATTAACTTATAGATTTTTCTTTACAGTACAGTTATGTCTTAAATCTGCGGTCTGTCTATTGAAAAAGGGATTACTACAAATAAAAAACAGATATTAGAAATCATAAATGTTCCCAATCTCTGTACCTGAGACACAGTTGTGTTATATAAGAAGCTGTCTATAGACAATATACTTATTAAAAACACATATATCTTCATGTAAAAGGTGGAGACTATGACATCTCTGCAGGTCTAGATGTTATATCTAGCCTGATTGTTATCAGTAATTAATATAAATATTAATTACCTGTCTCTTTGTTCCTTTCCTGCAGCTGACGGGGGTATAGGTCCCTTTCACCCTCTCACCGGGCATCAATCACCTATAAAAAGACACAGGTATGATAACATGTCCCTTATACATGCTACAGACGCTAATATATATAACACTCTAGGGCCAGAACTACTTGTCTCAGGGATTATAAAACCGCATTAGAAAAAAGAACAAAAGAAAAGATGGAACCCATTGAGATATAGATGATAGGGATTTTTATTTCTATTGCAGTGCAGTGTATTATCCCTCCCAGGATGATGTTGACAGAGAATATTGTTAGGTTTTTGGGGGTTTTGTGTTTTAATGTTTGGGGTATGTGTTATTTTTTGTTATTTTATTCATAAATTTTAAGGGTAATATATGTTTTTTTATTTTTAGGGGAAGGGGGCAGGAGCAAAATATTTTATAAATTATTTTAGTTTTTTTGTTTTTTAATCAAAAACTGTTATTTTTGTTGTTATTATTATTCATCAATTTCATCAATATTTTATATATTTTCATTTGGCAAAATATTTCTTGGAATGTCTTTTATCAATTTTGTGCAGAAATTTAAGATAGAGGTTAACCATGTTGCGGTGGGAATTGCTAAACTAAAAATAAATAACAGAAATAGTTTGCCCTTGAGGTTCCAAAGCACAGAATGCACTTCAGATCAACAGCCGAAGCATCGTAGGGGGACCCATTCTAATGGAGACAATGTCCTCCACCCGTTTCCACAACATTGAGGGGCCACTCAACGAAAGGGGCAGTCGAGCTTGAGCCACAGACGGTTGTCTCCATTCTGTATTTCTGTTTTATAATCAACATAATGTATTTTTCATAGTTTTAAATGGCAATAATCAGTTATAGTATGTGATTTATTACATTAACTTATAGATTTTTCTTTACAGTACAGTTATATTTTAAATCTGCGGTCTGTCTATTGAAAATGGGATTACTACAAATAAAAAACAGATATTAGAAATCATAAATGTTCCCAATCTCTGTACCTGAGACACAGTTGTGTTATATAAGAAGCTGTCTTTAGACGATATACTTATTAAAAACACATATATCTTCATGTATAAGGTAGAGACGATGACATCTCTGCAGGTCTAGATGTTATATCTAGCCTGATTGTTATCAGTAATTAATATAAATATTAATTACCTGTCTCTTTGTTCCTTTCCTGCAGCTGACGGGGGTATAGGTCCCTTTCACCCTCTCACCGGGCATTAATCACCTATAAAAAGACACAGGTATGATAACATGTCCCTTATACATGCTACAGACGCTAATATATATAACACTCTAGGGCCAGAACTACTTGTCTCAGGGATTATAAAACCGTATTAGAAAAAAGAACAAAAGAAAAGATGGAACCCATTGAGATATAGATGATAGGGATTTTTATTTCTATTGTAGTGCAGTGTATTATACCTCTCAGGATGATGTTGACAGAGACTATTGTTAGGTTTTTGGGGGTTTTGTGTTTACAATGTTTGGGGTATGTGTTATTTTTTGTTTCTTTATTCATAAATTTTAAGGGTAATATATGTTTGTTTTTTTTGGGGGAAGGGGGCAGGAGCAAAATATTTTATAAATTATTATTGTTTATTTGTTTTTTAATCAAAAACTGTTATTTTTGTTGTTATTATTATTCATCAACTTCATCAATATTTTATATATTTTTATTTGGCAAAATATTTCTTCGAATGTCTTTTATCAATTTTGTGGAGAAATTTAGGATAGAGGTTAACCATGTTGCGGTGGGAATTGCTAAACTAAAAATTAATAACAGAAATACAGTTTGCCCCCGAGATTCCAAAGCACAGAATGCACTTCAGATCAACAGCCGAAGCATCGTAGGGGGACCCATTCTAATGGAGACAATGTCCTCCACCCGTTTCCAGAACATTGAGGGGCCACTCAAAGAAATGGGCAGTCGAGCTTGAGCCACAGACGGTTGTCTCCATTCTGTATTTCTGTTTTATAATCAACATAATGTATTTTTCATAGTTTTAAATGGCAATAATCAGTTATAGTATTTGATTTATTACATTAACTTATAGATTTTTCTTTACAGTACAGTTATGTCTTAAATCTGCGGTCAGTCTATTGAAAAAGGGATTACTACAAATAAAAAACAGATATTAGAAAACATAAATGTTCCTAATCTATGTACCTGAGACATGGTTGTGTTATATAAGAAGCTGTCTATAGACGATATACTTATTAAAAACACATATATCTTCATGTATAAGGTAAAGACTATGACATCTTTGCAGGTCTAGATGTTGTATCTAGCCTGATTGTTATCAGTAATTAATATAAATATTAATTACCTGTCTCTTTGTTCCTTTCCTGCAGCTGACGGGGGTATAGGTCCCTTTCACCCTCTCACCGGGCATTAATCACCTATAAAAAGACACAGGTATGATAACATGTCCCTTATACATGCTACAGACGCTAATATATATAACACTCTAGGGCGTGAACTACTTGTCTCAGGGATTATAAAACCGCATTAGAAAAAAGAACAAAAGAAAAGATGGAACCCATTGAGATATAGATGATAGGGATTTTTATTTCTATTGTAGTGCAGTGTATTATCCCTCCCACGATGATGTTGACAGACACTATTGTTAGGTTTTTGGGGGTTCTGTGTTTGCAATGTTTGGGGTATGTGTTATTTTTTGTTTCTTTATTCTTAAATTTTAAGGGTAATATATGTTTTTTTATTTTTGGGGAAGGGGGAAGGAGCAAAATATTTTATAAATTATTATTGTTTATTTGTTTTTTAATCAAAAACTGTTATTTTTGTTGTTATTATTATTCATCAACTTCATCAATATTTTATATATTTTTATTTGGCAAAATATTTCTTCGAATGTCTTTTATCAATTTTGTGGAGAAATTTAGGATAGAGGTTAACCATGTTGCGGTGGGATTTGCTAAACTAAAAATTTATAACAGAAATACAGTTTGCCCCCGAGATTCCAAAGCACAGAATGCACTTCAGATCAACAGCCGAAGCATCGAAGGGGGACCCATTCTAATGGAGACAATGTCCTCCACCCGTTTCCAGAACATTGAGGGGCCACTCAAAGAAATGGGCAGTCGAGCTTGAGCCACAGACGGTTGTCTCCATTCTGTATTTCTGTTTTATAATCAACATAATGTATTTTTCATAGTTTTAAATGGCAATAATCAGTTATAGTATGTGATTTATAACATTAACTTATAGATTTTTCTTTACAGTACAGTTATGTTTTAAATCTGCGGTCTGTCAATTGAAAAAGGGATTACAACAAATAAAAAACAGATATTAGAAAACATAAATGTTCCTAATCTCTGTACCTGAGACATGGTTGTGTTATATAAGAAGCTGTCTATAGACGATATACTTATTAAAAACTCATATATCTTCATGTATAAGGTAAAGACTATAACATCTTTGCAGGTTTAGATGTTGTATCTAGCCTGATTGTTATCAGTAATTAATATAAATATTAATTACCTGTCTCTTTGTTCCTTTCCTGCAGCTGACGGGGGTATAGGTCCCTTTCACCCTCTCACCGGGCATTAATCACCTATAAAAAGACACAGGTATGATAACATGTCCCTTATACATGCTACAGACGCTAATATATATAACACTCTAGGGCCAGAACTACTTGTCTCAGGGATTATAAAACCGCTTTAGAAAAAAGAACAAAAGAAAAGATGGAACCCATTGAGATATAGATGATAGGGATTTTTATTTCTATTGTAGTGCAGTGTATTATCCCTCCTACGATGATGTTGACAGACACTATTGTTAGGTTTTTGGGGGTTCTGTGTTTGCAATGTTTGGGGTATGTGTTATTTTTTGTTTCTTTATTCATAAATTTTAAGGGTAATATATGTTTTTTTATTTTTGGGGAAGGGGGAAGGAGCAAAATATTTTATAAATTATTATTGTTTATTTGTTTTTTAATCAAAAACTGTTATTTTTGTTGTTATTATTATTCATCAACTTCATCAATATTTTATATATTTTTATTTGGCAAAATATTTCTTCGAATGTCTTTTATCAATTTTGTGGAGAAATTTAGGATAGAGGTTAACCATGTTGCGGTGGGAATTGCTAAACTAAAAATTTATAACAGAAATACAGTTTGCCCCCGAGATTCCAAAGCACAGAATGCACTTCAGTTCAACAGCCGAAGCATCGAAGGGGGACCCATTCTAATGGAGACAATGTCCTCCACCCGTTTCCACAACATTGAGGGGCCACTCAAAGAAATGGGCAGTCGAGCTTGAGCCACAGACAGTTGTCTCCATTCTGTATTTCTGTTTTATAATCAACATAATGTATTTTTCATAGTTTTAAATGGCAATAATCAGTTATAGTATGTGATTTATTACATTAACTTATAGATTTTTCTTTACAGTACAGTTATGTCTTAAATCTGCGGTCAGTCTATTGAAAAAGGGATTACTACAAATAAAAAACAGATATTAGAAGTCATAAATGTTCCTAATCTCTGTACCTGAGACATGGTTGTGTTATATAAGAAGCTGTCTATAGACGATATACTTATTAAAAACACATATATCTTCATGTATAAGGTAAAGACTATGAGATCTTTCCAGGTTTAGATGATGTATCTAGCCTGATTGTTATCAGTAATTAATATAAATATTAATTACCTGTCTCTTTGTTCCTTTCCTGCAGCTGACGGGGGTATAGGTCCCTTTCACCCTCTCACCGGGCATTAATCACCTATAAAAAGACACAGGTATGATAACATGTCCCTTATACATGCTACAGACGCTAATATATAACACTCTAGGGCCAGAACTACTTGTCTCAGGGATTATAAAACCGCATTAGAAAAAAGAACAAAAGAAAAGATGGAACCCATTGAGATATAGATGATAGGGATTTTTATTTCTATTGTAGTGCAGTATATTATCCCTCCCAGGATGATGTTGACAGACACTATTGTTAGGTTTTTGGGGGTTTTGTGTTTGCAATGTTTGGAGTATGTGTTATTTTTTGTTTCTTTATTCATAAATTTTAAGGGTAATATATGTTTTTTTATTTTTGGGGAAGGGGGCAGGAGCAAAATATTTTATAAATGATTATTGTTTATTTGTTTTTTAATCAAAAACTGTTATTTTTGTTGTTATTATTATTCATCAACTTCATCAATATTTTATATATTTTTATTTGGCAAAATATTTCTTGGAATGTCTTTTATCAATTTTGTGCAGAAATTTAGGATAGAGGTTAACCATGTTGCGGTGGGAATTGCTAAACTAAAAATTAATAACAGAAATACAGTTTGCCCCAGAGATTCCAAAGCACAGAATGCACTTCAGATCAACAGCCGAAGCATCGTAGGGGGACCCATTCTAATGGAGACAATGTCCTCCACCCGTTTCCACAACATTGAGGGGCCACTCAAAGAAAGGGGCAGTCGAGCTTGAGCCACAGACGATTGTCTCCATTCTGTATTTCTGTTTTATAATCAACATAATGTATTTTTCATAGTTTTAAATGGCAATAATCAGTTATAGTATGGGATTTATTACATTAACTTATAGATTTTTCTTTACAGTACAGTTATGTCTTAAATCTGCGGTCTGTCTATTGAAAAAGGGATTACTACAAATAAAAAACAGATATTAGAAATCATAAATGTTCCCAATCTTTGTACCTGAGACACAGTTGTGTTATATAAGAAGCTGTCTATAGACGATATACTTATTAAAAACACATATATCTTCATGTATAAGGTAGAGACTATGACATCTTTGCAGGTCTAGATGTTATATCTAGCCTGATTGTTATCAGTAATTAATATAAATATTAATTACCTGTCTCTTTGTTCCTTTCCTGCAGCTGACGGGGGTATAGGTCCCTTTCACCCTCTCACCGGGCATTAATCACCTATAAAAAGACACAGGTATGATAACATGTCCCTTATACATGCTACAGACGCTAATATATTTAACACTCTAGGGCCAGAACTACTTGTCTCAGGGATTATAAAACCGCATTAGAAAAAAGAACAAAAGAAAAGATGGAACCCATTGAGATATAGATGATAGGGATTTTTATTTCTATTGTAGTACAGTGTATTATCCCTCCCAGGATGATGTTGACAGACACTATTGTTAGGTTTTTGGGGGTTTTGTGTTTACAATGTTTGGGGTATGTGTTATTTTTTGTTTCTTTATTCATAAATTTTAAGGGTACTATATGTTTTTTTTATTTTTGGGGAAGGGGGCAGGAGCAAAATATTTTATAAATTATTATTGTTTATTTGTTTTTTTAATCAAAAACTGTTATTTTTGTTGTTATTATTATTCATCAACTTCATCAATATTTTATATATTTTTATTTGGCAAAATATTTCTTCGAATGTCTTTTATCAATTTTGTGCAGAAATTTAGGATAGAGGTTGACCATGTTGCTGTGGGAATTGCTAAACTAAAAATTAATAACAGAAATACAGTTTGCCCCCGAGATTCCAAAGCACAGAATGCACTTCAGATCAACAGCCGAAGCATCGTAGGGGGACCCATTCTAATGGAGACAATGTCCTCCACCCGTTTCCACAACATTGAGGGGCCACTCAAAGAAAGGGGCAGTCGAGCTTGAGCCACAGATGGTTGTCTCCATTCTGTATTTCTGTTTTATAATCAACATAATGTATTTTTTTATAGTTTTAAATTGCAATAATCAGTTATAGTATGGGATTTATTACATTAACTTATAGATTTTTCTTTACAGTACAGTTATGTCTTAAATCTGCGGTCTGTCTATTGAAAAAGGGATTACTACAAATAAAAAACAGATATTAGAAATCATAAATGTTCCCAATCTCTGTACCTGAGACACAGTTGTGTTATATAAGAAGCTGTCTTTAGACGATATACTTATTAAAAACACATATATCTTCATGTATAAGGTAGAGACGATGACATCTCTGCAGGTCTAGATGTTATATCTAGCCTGATTGTTATCAGTAATTAATATAAATATTAATTACCTGTCTCTTTGTTCCTTTCCTGCAGCTGACGGGGGTATAGGTCCCTTTCACCCTCTCACCGGGCATTAATCACCTATAAAAAGACACAGGTATGATAACATGTCCCTTATACATGCTACAGACGCTAATATATATAACACTCTAGGGCCAGAACTACTTGTCTCAGGGATTATAAAACCGTATTAGAAAAAAGAACAAAAGAAAAGATGGAACCCATTGAGATATAGATGATAGGGATTTTTATTTCTATTGTAGTGCAGTGTATTATACCTCCCAGGATGATGTTGACAGACACTATTGTTAGGTTTTTGGGGGTTTTGTGTTTACAATGTTTGGGGTATGTGTTATTTTTTGTTTCTTTATTCATAAATTTTAAGGGTAATATATGTTTGTTTTTTGGGGGGGAAGGGGGCAGGAGCAAAATATTTTATAAATTATTATTGTTTATTTGTTTTTTAATCAAAAACTGTTATTTTTGTTGTTATTATTATTCATCAACTTCATCAATATTTTATATATTTTTATTTGGCAAAATATTTCTTCGAATGTCTTTTATCAATTTTGTGGAGAAATTTAGGATAGAGGTTAACCATGTTGCGGTGGGAATTGCTAAACTAAAAATTAATAACAGAAATACAGTTTGCCCTGGAGATTCCAAAGCACAGAATGCACTTCAGATCAACAGCCGAAGCATCGTAGGGGGACCCATTCTAATGGAGACAATGTCCTCCACCCGTTTCCAGAACATTGAGGGGCCACTCAAAGAAATGGGCAGTCGAGCTTGAGCCACAGACGGTTGTCTCCATTCTGTATTTCTGTTTTATAATCAACATAATGTATTTTTCATAGTTTTAAATGGCAATAATCAGTTATAGTATGTGATTTATTACATTAACTTATAGATTTTTCTTTACAGTACAGTTATGTTTTAAATCTGCGGTCTGTCAATTGAAAAAGGGATTACTACAAATAAAAAACAGATATTAGAAAACATAAATGTTCCTAATCTCTGTACCTGAGACATGGTTGTGTTATATAAGAAGCTGTCTATAGACGATATACTTATTAAAAACTCATATATCTTCATGTATAAGGTAAAGACTATAACATCTTTGCAGGTTTAGATGTTGTATCTAGCCTGATTGTTATCAGTAATTAATATAAATATTAATTACCTGTCTCTTTGTTCCTTTCCTGCAGCTGACGGGGGTATAGGTCCCTTTCACCCTCTCACCGGGCATTAATCACCTATAAAAAGACACAGGTATGATAACATGTCCCTTATACATGCTACAGCCGCTAATATATATAACACTCTAGGGCCAGAACTACTTGTCTCAGGAATTATAAAACCGCATTAGAAAAAAGAACAAAAGAAAAGATGGAACCCATTGAGATATAGATGATAGGGATTTTTATTTCTATTGTAGTGCAGTGTATTATCCCTCCTACGATGATGTTGACAGACACTATTGTTAGGTTTTTGGGAGTTCTGTGTTTGCAATGTTTGGGGTATGTGTTATTTTTTGTTTCTTTATTCATAAATTTTAAGGGTAATATATGTTTTTTTATTTTTGGGGAAGGGGGAAGGAGCAAAATATTTTATAAATTATTATTGTTTATTTGTTTTTTAATCAAAAACTGTTATTTTTGTTGTTATTATTATTCATCAACTTCATCAATATTTTATATATTTTTATTTGGCAAAATATTTCTTCGAATGTCTTTTATCAATTTTGTGGAGAAATTTAGGATAGAGGTTAACCATGTTGCGGTGGGAATTGCTAAACTAAAAATTTATAACAGAAATACAGTTTGCCCCCGAGATTCCAAAGCACAGAATGCACTTCAGATCAACAGCCGAAGCATCGAAGGGGGACCCATTCTAATGGAGACAATGTCCTCCACCCGTTTCCACAACATTGAGGGGCCACTCAAAGAAATGGGCAGTCGAGCTTGAGCCACAGACGGTTGTCTCCATTCTGTATTTCTGTTTTATAATCAACATAATGTATTTTTCATAGTTTTAAATGGCAATAATCAGTTATAGTATGTGATTTATTACATTAACTTATAGATTTTTCTTTACAGTACAGTTATGTCTTAAATCTGCGGTCAGTCTATTGAAAAAGGGATTACTACAAATAAAAAACAGATATTAGAAATCATAAATGTTCCTAATCTCTGTACCTGAGACATGGTTGTGTTATATAAGAAGCTGTCTATAGACGATATACTTATTAAAAACACATATATCTTCATGTATAAGGTAAAGACTATGAGATCTTTGCAGGTTTAGATGTTGAATCTAGCCTGATTGTTATCAGTAATTAATATAAATATTAATTACCTGTCTCTTTGTTCCTTTCCTGCAGCTGACGGGGGTATAGGTCCCTTTCACCCTCTCACCGGGCATTAATCACCTATAAAAAGACACAGGTATGATAACATGTCCCTTATACATGCTACAGACGCTAATATATAACACTCTAGGGCCAGAACTACTTGTCTCAGGGATTATAAAACCGCATTAGAAAAAAGAACAAAAGAAAAGATGGAACCCATTGAGATATAGATGATAGGGATTTTTATTTCTATTGAAGTGCAGTGTATTATACCTCCCAGGATGATGTTGACAGACACTATTGTTAGGTTTTTGGGGGTTTTGTGTTTACAATGTTTGGGGTATGTGTTATTTTTTGTTTCTTTATTCATAAATTTTAAGGGTAATATATGTTTTTTTTTGGGGGGGGGAAGGGGGCAGGAGCAAAATATTTTATAAATTATTATTGTTTATCTGTTTTTTAAACAAAAACTGTTATTTTTGTTGTTATTATTATTCATCAACTTCATCAATATTTTATATATTTTTATTTGGCAAAATATTTCTTGGAATGTCTTTTATCAATTTTGTGCAGAAATTTAGGATAGAGGTGAACCATGTTGCGGTGGGAATTGCTAAACTAAAAATTAATGACAGAAATACAGTTTGCCCCCGAGATTCCAAAGCACAGAATGCACTTCAGATCAACAGCCAAAGCATCGTAGGGGGAACCCATTCTAATGGAGACAATGTCCTCCACCCGTTTCCAGAACATTGAGGGGCCACTCAAAGAAATGGGCAGTCGAGCTTGAGCCAAAGACGGTTGTCTCCATTCTGTATTTCTGTTTTATAATCAACATAATGTATTTTTCATAGTTTTAAATGGCAATAATCAGTTATAGTATGTGATTTATTACATTAACTTATAGATTTTTCTTTACAGTACAGATATGTCTTAAATCTGCGGTCAGTCTATTGAAAAAGGGATTACTACAAATAAAAAACAGATATTAGAAATCATAAATGTTCCTAATCTCTGTACCTGAGACATGGTTGTGTTATATAAGAAGCTGTCTATAGACGATATACTTATTAAAAACACATATATCTTCATGTATAAGGTAAAGACTATGAGATCTTTCCAGGTTTAGATGATGTATCTAGCCTGATTGTAATCAGTAATTAATATAAATATTAATTACCTGTCTCTTTGTTCCTTTCCTGCAGCTGACGGGGGTATAGGTCCCTTTCACCCTCTCACCGGGCATTAATCACCTATAAAAAGACACAGGTATGATAACATGTCCCTTATACATGCTACAGACGCTAATATATAACACTCTAGGGCCAGAACTACTTGTCTCAGGGATTATAAAACCGCATTAGAAAAAAGAACAAAAGAAAAGATGGAACCCATTGAGATATAGATGATAGGGATTTTTATTTCTATTGTAGTGCAGTATATTATCCCTCCCAGGATGATGTTGACAGACACTATTGTTAGGTTTTTGGGGGTTTTGTGTTTGCAATGTTTGGAGTATGTGTTATTTTTTGTTTCTTTATTCATAAATTTTAAGGGTAATATATGTTTTTTTATTTTTGGGGAAGGGGGCAGGAGCAAAATATTTTATAAATGATTATTGTTTATTTGTTTTTTAATCAAAAACTGTTATTTTTGTTGTTATTATTATTCATCAACTTCATCAATATTTTATATATTTTTATTTGGCAAAATATTTCTTGGAATGTCTTTTATCAATTTTGTGCAGAAATTTAGGATAGAGGTTAACCATGTTGCGGTGGGAATTGCTAAACTAAAAATTAATAACAGAAATACAGTTTGCCCCAGAGATTCCAAAGCACAGAATGCACTTCAGATCAACAGCCGAAGCATCGTAGGGGGACCCATTCTAATGGAGACAATGTCCTCCACCCGTTTCCACAACATTGAGGGGCCACTCAAAGAAAGGGGCAGTCGAGCTTGAGCCACAGACGATTGTCTCCATTCTGTATTTCTGTTTTATAATCAACATAATGTATTTTTTTATAGTTTTAAATGGCAATAATCAGTTATAGTATGGGATTTATTACATTAACTTATAGATTTTTCTTTACAGTACAGTTATGTCTTAAATCTGCGGTCTGTCTATTGAAAAAGGGATTACTACAAATAAAAAACAGATATTAGAAATCATAAATGTTCCCAATCTTTGTACCTGAGACACAGTTGTGTTATATAAGAAGCTGTCTATAGACGATATACTTATTAAAAACACATATATCTTCATGTATAAGGTAGAGACTATGACATCTTTGCAGGTCTAGATGTTATATCTAGCCTGATTGTTATCAGTAATTAATATAAATATTAATTACCTGTCTCTTTGTTCCTTTCCTGCAGCTGACGGGGGTATAGGTCCCTTTCACCCTCTCACCGGGCATTAATCACCTATAAAAAGACACAGGTATGATAACATGTCCCTTATACATGCTACAGACGCTAATATATCTAACACTCTAAGGCCAGAACTATTTGTCTCAGGGATTATAAAACCGCATTAGAAAAAAGAACAAAAGATGGAACCCATTGAGATATAGATGATAGGGATTTTTAATTCTATTGCAGTGCAGTGTATTATCCCTCCCAGGATAATTTTGACAGAGACTATTGTTAGGTTTTTGGGGGTTTTGTGTTTGTAATGTTTGGGGTATGTGTTATTTTTTGTTTCTTTATTCATAAATTTTAAGGGTAAGATATGTTTTTTTATTTTTGGGGGAAGGGGGCAGGAGCAAAATATTTTATAAATTATTTTAGTTTTTTTGTTTTTTAATCAAAAACTGTTATTTTTGTTGTTATTATTATTCATCAATTTCATCAATATTTTATATATTTTTATTTGGCAAAATATTTCTTGGAATGTCTTTTATCAATTTTGTGCAGAAATTTCGGATAGAGGTTAACCATGTTGCGTCGGGAATTGCTAAACTAAAAATTAATAACAGAAATACAGTTTGCCCCCGAGGTTCCAAAGCACAGAAAGCACTTCAGATCAACAGCCGAAGCATCGTAGGGGGACCCATTCTAATGGAGACAATGTCCTCCACCCGTTTCCACAACATTGAGGGGCCACTCAAAGAAAGGGGCAGTCGAGCTTGAGCCATAGACGGTTGTCTCCATTCTGTATTTCTGTTTTATAATCAACATAATGTATTTTTCATAGTTTTAAATGGCAATAATCAGTTATAGTATGTGATTTATTACATTAACTTATAGATTTTTCTTTACAGTACAGTTGTGTCTTAAATCTGCGGTCTGTCTATTGAAAAAGGGATTACTACAAATAAAAAACAGATATTAGAAATCATAAATGTTCCCAATCTCTGTACCTGAGACACAGTTGTGTTATATAAGAAGCTGTCTATAGACGATATACTTATTAAAAACACATATATCTTCATGTATAAGGTAGAGACTATGACATCTCTGCAGGTCTAGATGTTATATCTAGCCTGATTGTTATCAGTAATTAATATAAATATTAATTACCTGTCTCTTTGTTCCTTTCCTGCAGCTGACGGGGGTATAGGTCCCTTTCACCCTCTCACCGGGCATTAATCACCTATAAAAAGACACAGGTATGATGACATGTCCCTTATACATGCTACAGACGCTAAAATATATAACACTCTAGGGCCAGAACTACTTGTCTCAGGGATTATAAAACCGCATTAGAAAAAAGAACAAAAGAAAAGATGGAACCCATTGAGATATAGATGATAGGGATTTTTATTTCTATTGTAGTGCAGTGTATTATCCCTCCCAGGATGATGTTGACAGACACTATTGTTGGGTTTTTGGGGGTTTTGTGTTTGCAATGTTTGGGGTATGTGTTATTTTTTGTTTCTTTATTTATAAATTTTAAGGGTAATATATGTTTTTTTATTTTTGGGGAAGGGGGCAGGAGCAAAATATTTGATAAATTATTATTGTTTATTTGTTTTTTAATAAAAAACTGTTATTTTTGTTGTTATTATTATTCATCAACTTCATCAATATTTTATATATTTTTATTTGGCAAAATATTTCTTGGAATGTCTTTTATCAATTTTGTGCAGAAATTTAGGATAGAGGTTAACCATGTTGCGGTGGGAATTGCTAAACTAAAAATTAATAACAGAAATACAGTTTGCCCCCGAGATTCCAAAGCACAGAATGCACTTCAGATCAACAGCCGAAGCATCTTAGGGGGACCCATTCTAATGGAGACAATGTCCTCCACCCGTTTCCAGAACATTGAGGGGCCACTCAAAGAAATGGGCAGTCGAGCTTGAGCCACAGACGGTTGTCTCCATTCTGTATTTCTGTTTTATAATCAACATAATGTATTTTTCATAGTTTTAAATGGCAATAATCAGTTATAGTATGGGATTTATTACATTAACTTATAGATTTTTCTTTACAGTACAGTTATGTCTTAAATTTGCGGTCAGTCTATTGAAAAAGGGATTACTACAAATAAAAAACAGATATTAGAAATCATAAATGTTCCTAATCTCTGTACCTGAGACATGGTTGTGTTATATAAGAAGCTGTCTATAGACGATATACTTATTAAAAACACATATATCTTCATGTATAAGGTAGAGACTATGACATCTTTGCAGGTTTAGATGTTGTATCTAGCCTGATTGTTATCAGTAATTAATATAAATATTAATTACCTGTCTCTTTGTTCCTTTCCTGCAGCTGACGGAGGTATAGGTCCCTTTCACCCTCTCACCGGGCATCAATCACCTATAAAAAAACACAGGTATGATAACATGTCCCTTATACATGCTACAGACGCTAATATATCTAACACTCTAGGGCCAGAACTACTTGTCTCAGGGATTATAAAACCGCATTAGAAAAAAGAACAAAAGAAAAGATGGAACCCATTGAGATATAGATGATAGGGATTTATATTTCTATTGCAGTGCAGTGTATTATCCCTCCCAGGATGATGTTGACAGAGACTATTGTTAGGTTTTTGGGGGTTTTGTGTTTGTAATGTTTGGGGTATGTGTTATTTTTTGTTTCTTTATTCACAAATTTTAAGGGTAATATATGTTTTTTTATTTTTGGGGGAAGGGGGCAGGAGCAAAATATTTTATAAATTATTTTAGTTTTTTTTGTTTTTTAATCAAAAACTGTTATTTTTGTTGTTATTATTATTCATCAGTTTCATCAATATTTTATATATTTTTATTTGGTAAAATATTTCTTGGAATGTCTGTAATCAATTTTGTGCAGAAATTTAGGATAGAGGTTAACCATGTTGCGGTGGGAATTGCTAAACTAAAAATAAATAACAGAAATACAATTTGCCCCCGAGATTCCAAAGCACAGAATCCACTTCAGATCAACAGCCGAAGCATCGTAGGGGGACCCATTCTAATGGAGACAATGTCCTCCACCCGTTTCCAGAACATTGAGGGGCCACTCAAAGAAATGGGCAGTCGAGCTTGAGCCACAGACGGTTGTCTCCATTCTGTATTTCTGTTTTATAATCAACATAATGTATTTTTCATAGTTTTAAATGGCAATAATCAGTTATAGTATGTGATTTATTACATTAACTTATAAATTTTTCTTTACAGTACAGTTATGTCTTAAATCTGCGGTCTGTCTATTGAAAAAGGGATTACTACAAATAAAAAACAGATATTAGAAATCATAAATGTTCCCAATCTCTGTACCTGAGACACAGTTGTGTTATATAAGAAGCTGTCTATAGACGATATATTTATTAAAAACACATATATCTTCATGTATAAGGTAGAGACTATGACATCTCTGCAGGTCTAGATGTTATATCTAGCCTGATTGTTATCAGTAATTAATATAAATATTAATTACCTGTCTCTTGGTTCCTTTCCTGCAGCTGACGGGGGGAGAGGTCACTTTCACCTTCTCACCGGGCATCAATCACCTATAAAAAGACACAGGTATGATAACATGTCCCTTATACATGCTACAGACGCTAATATATATAACACTCTAGGGCCAGAACTACTTGTCTCAGGGATTATAAAACCGCATTAGAAAAAAGAACAAAAGAAAAGATGGAACCCATTGAGATATAGATGATAGGGATTTTTATTTCTATTGTAGTTCTGTGTATTATCCCTCCCAGGATGATGTTGACACAGGGGCGGACATATCACTTGATCAGCCGGTTCGGCTGCACAGGGGCCCAGCGTGTTAGGGGGCCCACCTAGTGGCCCAGGTCACAGTCTGGGCCCCTGCAGGGCCCCCTGCCAGTACTTCATATAAAATGCTGCAGCAACAGGTCCCGGACCTGCCGCTGACAGCAGTAATTTACCTTTAAACCGGCCGGGCGAGACGGACAGGCCAGGGGCCGTCATCAGGGGGTACGACCGGTACCCCAGTAAGGGGCCCGGACCCTCAGGGAGGCCCAACTGGCCCCAACACTCTTTCTTGCGAGTCAGTGAGTGACTGTCACTCACTGACGGCTGGGGGGGGGGGGGGAGTCTTACTGTACACTGACTGACTACATCATATTCTTTTTTCTTATGTTCCAGCCCTGCCCTGTCTGTTGCCCAGACTGGCCAGCGAGGCTGGAGCGAGAGGGAGCGCCGTCCGGAGGGCAGCACTCTGTCACTTTATAATGTCAGGGGCTGCAGTTGGTATGAGACATGTCTGTGCGCGGCTCTCAGTTACCAGCAGGGCCTGTAGTAGCAGCTGGCCAGTGACGTCAGATCACGTGTTCCTCCTCTTCCTGCCCACTGCCTGCAATAGAGGAGCGGAGCAGCAGACTACACTGCACACAGGTACTTACTTGTATGGGGGCAGTGTATGATGGCTGTGTATGTGTGTGTGTGTGTGTATATGGGGACAAAGTGTGTGTGTATGATGGCTGTCTATGTGTATATAGAAGCTGTGTATGTTTATATAGAAGCTGTGTATGTGTATATAGAAGCTGTCTATGTGTATATAGAAGCTGTGTATGTGTATGATGGCCATGTGTGTGTATAATTGGGCAGTGTGTGTATATAGAAGCTGTATATGTGTATATAGAAGCTGTGTATGTTTATATAGAAGCTGTGTATGTGTATATAGAAGCTGTGTATGTGTATGATGGCCATGTGTGTATACAGGGGCAGTGTGTGTATATAGAGGCAGTGTATTTATTTATGGCCATGTGTGTATGATGGCAGTGTGTGTCTATATAGTGGCAGTGTATATGCATATAGAAGCTGTGTTTGTGTATGATGGCCATGTATGTATAAAGGGGCAGTGTGTGTCTATATAGTGGCAGTGTATGTGTATATAGTGGCTGTATATGTGTGTATGATGGCAGTGTGTGTCTATATAGTGGCAGTGTATGTGTATAGTGGCTGTATATGTGTGTATGATGGCAGTGTGTGTATATATAGTGGCAGTGTATGTGTATATAGTGGCTGTATATGTGTGTATGATGGCCGTGTGTGTCTATATAGTGGCAGTGTTTGTGTATAGTGGCTGATATGTGTGTATGATGGCAGTGTGTGTCTATATAGTGGCAGTGTATATGCATATAGAAGCTGTGTATGTGTATGATGGCCATGTGTGTATAAAGGGGCAGTGTGTGCATATAGCAGCTGTGTATGTGTGTATGATGGCTGTGTGTGTATATAGAGGCAGTGTATATATTTATGATGCATGTGTGTATATAGAGGCAGTGTATGTGCATATAGAAGCTGTGTATGATGGCCATGTGTGTGTGTATATAGGGGTAGTGTGTGTGTATGTGTTATGGCCGCCATCAGAACAGTTATGTTGTATGCACTCTATGGGTTAAATGCCATTCATTTGATAGCATGCAGTAAGAGACTGAGAATGTAGTCTGCCAGAGAGAGGATTTATGCATTGATGTTTTGGAGTGTGCTAAAACTCTCAATAATATACTAATAATGAGTGTGACTACAAAACTAACACTACTAATTCTGAATACATGCAAATACATAAAATAACTGACAAGGATTCCTGCGATGGACATGGAACACATGATTGTATATAAGACTAACACATTGATGTTGAAAATTGGAAGTTCACTCAGGCAAGTGTGCATATATGGTCGGTGTGAACAGGCGGCAAGTATTAATATGGCTACTAAGATGGTGGCCGGAAATAGATGCAGATATGTATAAATACAGTTCTATTCACTTTCTTTTTTGATATATGGTTTTTAGAAGAAGTATTAAAAGTGAGGTTTTAAAGTCTCAGATTATGTATTCAGTGCCATATACAGTCATAATGGTAAATGTTGGCACCCCTGAAATTTAAGTATTTCTCACAGAAAAGGATTGCAGTAACACATGTTTTGCTATACACATGTTTATTCCCTATGTGTGTATTAGAACTAAACCAAAAAAGCGAGGAAAAAAAGCAAATTGGACATATTGTCACACCAAACTCCAAAAATGGTCTGGACAAAATTATTGGCACCCTTAACTTAATATTTGGTCGCACACCCTTTGGAAAAAATAACTGAAATCAGTGTCTTCCTATAACCATCAATAAGCTTCTTACACCTCACAGCCGGAGTGTTGGACCACTCTTCCTTTGCAAACTGCTCCAGGTCTCTTATTGGAAGAGGTGCCTTTTCCCAACAGTAATTTAAGGATCTCTCCACAGGTGTTCAATGATATTTAGATCTGGACTCTTCAGAACTCTCCAGCGCTTTGTTGCCTTCAATTTCTGGGGGCTTTTTGACGTATGTTTGGGGTCATTGTCCTGCTGGAAGACCCAAGATCTCGGACGCAAACCCAGCTTTCTGACACTGGGCTGTACAGTGCGACCCAAAATCCGTTGGTAATCCTCAGATTTCATGATGTCTTGTACACATTCAAGGCCCCCAGTGCCAGAGGCAGCAAAACAACCCCAAAACATCATTGACCTCCACCATATGTCACTGTAGGTACTGTGCTCTTTTCTTTGTAGGCCTCATTCCGTTTTCGGTAAACAGTAGAATGATGTGCTTTACCAAAAATCTCTATCTTGGTCTCATCTGTCCACAAGACGTTTTCCCAGAAGGATTTTGGTTAATCAAGTTCATTTTGGCAAAATGTAGTCTTGCTTTTTTATGTCTCAGTGTCAGCAGTGGGGTCCTCCTGGGTCCCCTCCATAGCGTTTAATTTCATTTAAATGTCGACTGATAGTTCGCGCTGACTCTGATGCTCCCTGAGCCTGCAGGACAGCTTGAATATCTTTGGAACTTGTTTGGGGCTGCTTATCCACCATCCGGACTATCCTGCGTTTACACCTTTAATACATTTTTCTCTTCCATCCATGCCCAGGGAGATTATCTACAGTGCCATGGGTTGTAAACTTCTTGATAATGTTGCGCACTGTGGACAAAGGAAAATCTAGATCTCTGGAGATGGACTTGTAACCTTGAGATTGTTGATATTTTTCCACGATTTTGGTTCTCAAGTCCTCAGACAGTTCTCTTCTCCTCTTTCTGTTGTCCATGCTTAGTGTGGCACACACAGACACACAATGCCAAGACTAAGTGAACTTCTCTCCTTTTTATCTGCTTTCAGGTGTGATTTTGATTTTGCCCACACCTGTTACTTGCCCCAGGTGAGTTTAAAGGAACATCACATGCTTGAAACAATCTTATTTATCCACAATTTTGAAAGGGTTCCAATAATTTGTGACATTAAAGTGTGACATTATGTCCAATTTGCTTTTTTCCTCCCTTTTTTGGGGGTTAGTTCCAATACACACAAAGGGAATAAACATGTGTATAGCAAAACATGTGTTACTGCAATCCTTTTCTGTGAGAATTTTATAGAAAAATTTCAGGGGTGCCAACATTTACGGCCATGACTATATGTGTGTATTGGCGCTATATATGAGTATATAGAGGCTGTGTACGCATATGAGGCTGTATATGTGTATTTCTTTAAGGTTGCAGGGTGTAAATGTACGTCCTGCCCCCCTCCAGTTCTATGCTTCATAACCGGTTGGTTAGAGCTGGGACATGTGGCTAATGCCAGAGTTCACCAATCAGGGTGATGTCCAGCATTAACCACTTTAGATGCCACAATCAAAGTTCATTGCAGCATCTAAAAGTATGAAAATAGGTTGCCAGATAGCCCAGAGGAGCTGATCAGGACCACAGCAAAATTGTGGTGTCCCGATCAACTCAGCGGAGGGTACCTATCTGCCTCCGGCTCGTCTGATCTGTGCATCTTTTAGTGCAGAAAGCTTCAACAGCCTGTAGTAAGGTAGCGCCAATAACACTGATCAATTCTGTGCTATGGCACAGCATTGGTAAGTATATGCAATCTAAAAATTACTTGGGGGCGGGGAGGGGTTGAAGGGGGCCTTGACCTGTGCAAGGGGCCCCAAAATTTCTGACGGCAGCCCTGATGTGGGTGTGTCAGCTGTGTAATAATGATGAGGTGCTTAAGGTATATGGGGTGATGAGGAGACTGAGGATGGAGTGCGTGGGGTGTATGGGGGTGATGAGGAGACTGAGGATGGAGTGCATGGGGTGATGAGGAGACTGAGGATGGAGTGCATGGGGTGTATGGGGTGATGAGGAGACTGAGGATGGAGTGCATGGGGTGATGAGGAGACTGAGGATGGAGTGCATGGGGTGATGAGGAGACTGAGGTTGGAGTGCATGGGGTGTATGGGGTGATGAGGAGACTGAGGATGGAGTGCATGTGGTGATGATGAGACTGAGGATGGGGTGCGTGGGGTGATGAGGAGACTGAGGATGGAGTGCATGGGGTGATGAGGAGACTGAGGATGGGGTGCGTGGGGTGTATGGGGTGATGAGGAGACTGAGGATGGGGTGTGTGGGGTATATGGGGTGATGAGGAGACTGAGGATGGAGTGCGTGGGGTGTATGGGATGATTCAGTGGTTGGTACAGTATTTGGCAGTATTATATTCATGGAGTACAGTGGTTGGCAGTATTATATTAATGGAGTACAGTGGTTGGCAGTATTATATTAATGGAGTACAGTGGTTGGCAGTATTATATTCAGGGGTACAGTATTTGGCAGTATTATATTCAGGGGTACAGTGGTTAGCAGTATTATATTCAGGGGTACAGTGGTTGGCATTATTCAGGGGGTACAGTGGTTGGCAGTATTATATTCAGGGGGTACAGTATTTGGCAAGGTTATAATGATTATTGTCATCATACAGAGGATGAGGATCTACTGACAAATTAAGGAACCAATGATGTCCAGGTGTCAGACTCTGCAGAGAAGATGGAAGAAATCCTGGTGTCTGGACCAGATGAAGAAGAAAAATAAAGACAACAGAAAAGACGTCACTCAGGTCAGTGATATCAATGTGTATTTTCCTAACTGTCCCATCAGAGCTGTAGTCACTGATATCATTGTGTAGTCTCCTGACTGTCCCATCAGCTGTAGTCACTTCAGACATGATGGGAGTTGCAGCTTTCCAACATCTGGGCAGCCACTTGAACCAAGGTGATTGGTGGGGGTCCCATGAGTCAGACCCCCACTATAAAAATGGGCTGTTTATTTTAAAATGCCTGGGCCTATTTTTGGTCCCAGTCTGGCCCTGCCTGTAAGTCACTTCTATTACTAAGGAGCCAAGGAACCAGGGGGTGCCAAGGGGTGTCGTGCTAAGTCAAGGGGTGCAAGTGTAAAGGGGAGCACTGCCCTCTGCCTCCCAGCTAGATAAGGGTCAGGCTGACTCAGGATAGTACTCATGGGGCCTGGTCCGCACACTGAGAGGGACAGGGGCCACCCGGAGCCCACCTCAGGAGCCGTTCCATCCACCTGTGGTGGACAAGGCAAGTGGCGACACTACACGGGCGGGGTAAGTGGAGGCACTCCGGTGGGGTCTAGGTACATGAGGGGGCACAGTGCTGGTGGTGGGGGGGGGGGGCAGGCACATTCTTTGCACAGGGGCCCTCTGCTGTCTGTGTCCGCCCTGTGTTGACAAATACTATTGTTAGGTTTTTGGGGGTTTTGTGTTTGCAATGTTTGGGGTATGTGTTATTTTTTGTTAGAGACTATGACATCTTTGCAGGTTTAGATGTTGTATCTAGCCTGATTGTTATCAGTAATTAATATAAATATTAATTACCTGTCTCTTTGTTCCTTTCCTGCAGCTGACGGGGGTATAGGTCCCTTTCACCCTCTCACCGGGCATCAATCACCTATAAAAAGACACAGGTATGATAACATGTCCCTTATACATGCTACAGACGCTAATATATATAACACTCTAGGGCCAGAACTACTTGTCTCAGGGATTATAAAACCGCATTAGAAAAAAGAACAAAAGAAAAGATGGAACCCATTGAGATATAGATGATAGGGATTTTTATTTCTATTGCAGTGCAGTGTATTATCCCTCCCAGGATGATGTTGACAGAGACTATTGTTAGGTTTTTGGGGGTTTTGTGTTTGCAATGTTTGGGGTATGTGTTATTTTTTGTTTCTTTATTCATAAATTTTAAGGGTAATATATGTTTTTTTATTTTTGGGGGAAGGGGGCAGGAGCAAAATATTTTATAAATTATTTTAGTTTTTTTGTTTTTCAATCAAAAACTGTTATTTTTGTTGTTATTATTATTATTCATCAATTTCATCAATATTTTATATATTTTTATTTGGCAAAATATTTCTTGGAATGTCTGTTATCAATTTTGTGCAGAAATTTCGGATAGAGGTTAACCATGTTGCGTCGGGAATTGCTAAACTAAAAATTAATAACAGAAATACAGTTTGCCCCCGAGGTTCCAAAGCACAGAATGCACTTCAGATCAACAGCCGAAGCATCGTAGGGGGACCCATTCTAATGGAGACAATGTCCTCCACCCGTTTCCACAACATTGAGGGGCCACTCAAAGAAAGGGGCAGTCGAGCTTGAGCCACAGACGGTTGTTTCCATTCTGTATTTCTGTTTTATAATCAACATAATGTATTTTTCATAGTTTTAAATGGCAATAATCAGTTATAGTATGTGATTTATTACATTAACTTATAGATTTTTCTTTACAGTACAGTTATGTCTTAAATCTGCGGTCAGTCTATTGAAAAAGGGATTACTACAAATAAAAAACAGATATTAGAAAACATAAATGTTCCTAATCTCTGTACCTGAGACACAGTTGTGTTATATAAGAAGCTGTCTATAGACGATATACTTATTAAAAACACATATATCTTCATGTATAAGGTAGAGACTATGACATCTCTGCAGGTATAGATGTTATATCTAGCCTGATTGTTATCAGTAATCAATATAAATATTAATTACCTGCCTCTTTGTTCCTTTCCTGCAGCTGACGGGGGTATAGGTCCCTTTCACCCTCTCACCGGGCATTAATCACCTATAAAAAGACACAGGTATGATAACATGTCCCTTATACATGCTACAGACGCTAATATATAACACTCTAGGGCCAGAACTACTTGTCTCAGGGATTATAAAACCGCATTAGAAAAAAGAACAAAAGAAAAGATGGAACCCATTGAGATATAGATGATAGGGATTTTTATTTCTATTGTAGTGCAGTGTATTATCCCTCCCAGGATGATGTTGACACAGGGTCGGACATATCACTTGTTCAGCCGGTTCGGCTGCACAGGGGCCCAGCGTGTTAGGGGGCCCACCTAGTGGCCCAGGTCACAGTCTGGGCCCCTTCAGGGCCACCTGCCAGTACTTCATACTAAATGCTGCAGCAACAGGTCCCGGACCTGCCGCTGACAGCAGTAATTTACCTTTAAACCGTCCGGGCGAGACGGACAGGCCAGGGGCCGTCATCAGGGGGGTACAACCGGTACCCCAGTAAGGGTCCCGGACCCTCAGGGAGGCCCGACTGGCCCCAACACTCTTTCTTGCGAGTCAGTGAGTGACTGTCACTCACTGACGGCTGGGGGGGGGGGGGGAGCCTTACTGTACACTGACTGACTACATCATATTCTTTTTTCTTATGTTCCAGCCCTGCCCTGTCTGTTGCCCAGACTGGCCAGCGAGGCTGGAGCGAGAGGGAGCGCCGTCCGGAGGGGAGCACTCTGTCACTTTATAATGTCAGGGGCTGCAGTTGGTATGAGACATGCCTGTGCGCGGCTCTCAGTTACCAGCAGGGCCTGTAGTAGCAGCTGGCCAGTGACGTCAGATCACGTGTCCCTCCTCTTCCTGCCCACTGCCTGCAATAGAGGAGCGGAGCAGCAGACTACACTGCACACAGGTACTTACTTGTATGGGGGCAGTGTATGATGGCTGTGTGTGTGTGTGTGTATGGGGACAAAGTGTGTGTGTATGATGGCTGTCTATGTGTATATAGAAGCTGTGTATGTTTATATAGAAGCTGTGTATGTGTATATAGAAGCTGTCTATGTGTATATAGAATCTGTGTATGTGTATGATGGCCATGTGTGTGTATAATTGGGCAGTGTGTGTATATAGAAGCTGTATATGTGTATATAGAAGCTGTGTATGTTTATATAGAAGCTGTGTATGTGTATATAGAAGCTGTGTATGTGTATGATGGCCATGTGTGTATACAGGGGCAGTGTGTGTATATAGAGGCAGTGTATTTATTTATGGCCATGTGTGTATGATGGCAGTGTGTGTCTATATAGTGGCAGTGTATATGCATATAGAAGCTCTGTTTGTGTATGATGGCCATGTATGTATAAAGGGGCAGTGTGTGTCTATATAGTGGCAGTGTATGTGTATATAGTGGCTGTATATGTGTGTATGATGGCAGTGTGTGTCTATATAGTGGCAGTGTATGTGTATAGTGGCTGTATATGTGTGTATGATGGCAGTGTGTGTATATATAGTGGCAGTGTATGTGTATATAGTGGCTGTATATGTGTGTATGATGGCCGTGTGTGTCTATATAGTGGCAGTGTTTGTGTATAGTGGCTGATATGTGTGTATGATGGCAGTGTGTGTCTATATAGTGGCAGTGTATATGCATATAGAAGCTGTGTATGTGTATGATGGCCATGTGTGTATAAAGGGGCAGTGTGTGCATATAGCAGCTGTGTATGTGTGTATGATGGCTGTGTGTGTATATAGAGGCAGTGTATATATTTATGATGCATGTGTGTATATAGAGGCAGTGTATGTGCATATAGAAGCTGTGTATGATGGCCATCTGTGTGTGTATATAGGGGTAGTGTGTGTGTATGTGTTATGGCCGCCATCAGAACAGTTATGTTGTATGCACTCTATGGGTTAAATGCCATTCATTTGATAGCATGCAGTAAGAGACTGAGAATGTAGTCTGCCAGAGAGAGGATTTATGCATTGATGTTTTGGAGTGTGCTAAAACTCTCAATAATATACTAATAATGAGTGTGACTACAAAACTAACACTACTAATTCTGAATACATGCAAATACATAAAATAACTGACAAGGATTCCTGCGATGGACATGGAACACATGATTGTATATAAGACTAACACATTGATGTTGAAAATTGGAAGTTCACTCAGGCAAGTGTGCATATATGGTCGGTGTGAACAGGCGGCAAGTATTAATATGGCTACTAAGATGGTGGCCGGAAATAGATGCAGATATGTATAAATACAGTTCTATTCACTTTCTTTTTTGATATATGGTTTTTAGAAGAAGTATTAAAAGTGAGGTTTTAAAGTCTCAGATTATGTATTCAGTGCCATATACAGTCATAATGGTAAATGTTGGCACCCCTGAAATTTAAGTATTTCTCACAGAAAAGGATTGCAGTATCACATGTTTTGCTATACACATGTTTATTCCCTATGTGTGTATTAGAACTAAACCAAAAAAGGGAGGAAAAAAAGCAAATTGGACATATTGTCACACCAAACTCCAAAAATGGTCTGGACAAAATTATTGGCACCCTTAACTTAATATTTGGTCGCACACCCTTTGGAAAAAATAACTGAAATCAGTGTCTTCCTATAACCATCAATAAGCTTCTTACACCTCACAGCCGGAGTGTTGGACCACTCTTCCTTTGCAAACTGCTCCAGGTCTCTTATTGGAAGAGGTGCCTTTTCCCAACAGTAATTTAAGGATCTCTCCACAGGTGTTCAATGATATTTAGATCTGGACTCTTCAGAACTCTCCAGCGCTTTGTTGCCTTCAATTTCTGGGGGCTTTTTGACGTATGTTTGGGGTCATTGTCCTGCTGGAAGACCCAAGATCTCGGACGCAAACCCAGCTTTCTGACACTGGGCTGTACAGTGCGACCCAAAATCCATTGGTAATCCTCAGATTTCATGATGTCTTGTACACATTCAAGGCCCCCAGTGCCAGAGGCAGCAAAACAACCCCAAAACATCATTGACCTCCACCATATGTCACTGTAGGTACTGTGCTCTTTTCTTTGTAGGCCTCATTCCGTTTTCGGTAAACAGTAGAATGATGTGCTTTACCAAAAATCTCTATCTTGGTCTCATCTGTCCACAAGACGTTTTCCCAGAAGGATTTTGGTTAATCAAGTTCATTTTGGCAAAATGTAGTCTTGCTTTTTTATGTCTCAGTGTCAGCAGTGGGGTCCTCCTGGGTCCCCTCCATAGCGTTTAATTTCATTTAAATGTCGACTGATAGTTCGCGCTGACTCTGATGCTCCCTGAGCCTGCAGGACAGCTTGAATATCTTTGGAACTTGTTTGGGGCTGCTTATCCACCATCCGGACTATCCTGCGTTTACACCTTTAATACATTTTTCTCTTCCATCCATGCCCAGGGAGATTATCTACAGTGCCATGGGTTGTAAACTTCTTGATAATGTTGCGCACTGTGGACAAAGGAAAATCTAGATCTCTGGAGATGGACTTGTAACCTTGAGATTGTTGATATTTTTCCACGATTTTGGTTCTCAAGTCCTCAGACAGTTCTCTTCTCCTCTTTCTGTTGTCCATGCTTAGTGTGGCACACACAGACACACAATGCCAAGACTAAGTGAACTTCTCTCCTTTTTATCTGCTTTCAGGTGTGATTTTGATTTTGCCCACACCTGTTACTTGCCCCAGGTGAGTTTAAAGGAACATCACATGCTTGAAACAATCTTATTTATCCACAATTTTGAAAGGGTTCCAATAATTTGTGACATTAAAGTGTGACATTATGTCCAATTTGCTTTTTTCCTCCCTTTTTTGGGGGTTAGTTCCAATACACACAAAGGGAATAAACATGTGTATAGCAAAACATGTGTTACTGCAATCCTTTTCTGTGAGAATTTTATAGAAAAATTTCAGGGGTGCCAACATTTACGGCCATGACTATATGTGTGTATTGGCGCTATATATGAGTATATAGAGGCTGTGTACGCATATGAGGCTGTATATGTGTATTTCTTTAAGGTTGCAGGGTGTAAATGTACGTCCTGCCCCCCTCCAGTTCTATGCTTCATAACCGGTTGGTTAGAGCTGGGACATGTGGCTAATGCCAGAGTTCACCAATCAGGGTGATGTCCAGCATTAACCACTTTAGATGCCACAATCAAAGTTCATTGCAGCATCTAAAAGTATGAAAATAGGTTGCCAGATAGCCCAGAGGAGCTGATCAGGACCACAGCAAAATTGTGGTGTCCCGATCAACTCAGCGGAGGGTACCTATCTGCCTCCGGCTCGTCTGATCTGTGCATCTTTTAGTGCAGAAAGCTTCAACAGCCTGTAGTAAGGTAGCGCCAATAACACTGATCAATTCTGTGCTATGGCACAGCATTGGTAAGTATATGCAATCTAAAAATTACTTGGGGGCGGGGAGGGGTTGAAGGGGGCCTTGACCTGTGCAAGGGGCCCCAAAATTTCTGACGGCAGCCCTGATGTGGGTGTGTCAGCTGTGTAATAATGATGAGGTGCTTAAGGTATATGGGGTGATGAGGAGACTGAGGATGGAGTGCGTGGGGTGTATGGGGGTGATGAGGAGACTGAGGATGGAGTGCATGGGGTGATGAGGAGACTGAGGATGGAGTGCATGGGGTGTATGGGGTGATGAGGAGACTGAGGATGGAGTGCATGGGGTGATGAGGAGACTGAGGATGGAGTGCATGGGGTGATGAGGAGACTGAGGATGGAGTGCATGGGGTGATGAGGAGACTGAGGATGGAATGCATGGGGTGTATGGGGTGATGAGGAAACTGAGGATGGAGTGCATGTGGTGATGATGAGACTGAGGATGGGGTGCGTGGGGTGATGAGGAGACTGAGGATGGAGTGCATGGGGTGATGAGGAGACTGAGGATGGGGTGCGTGGGGTGTATGGGGTGATGAGGAGACTGAGGATGTGGTGTGTGGGGTATATGGGGTGATGAGGAGACTGAGGATGGAGTGCGTGGGGTGTATGGGATGATTCAGTGGTTGGTACAGTATTTGGCAGTATTATATTCATGGAGTACAGTGGTTGGCAGTATTATATTAATGGAGTACAGTGGTTGGCAGTATTATATTAATGGAGTACAGTGGTTGGCAGTATTATATTCAGGGGTACAGTATTTGGCAGTATTATATTCAGGGGTACAGTGGTTAGCAGTATTATATTCAGGGGTACAGTGGTTGGCATTATTCAGGGGGTACAGTGGTTGGCAGTATTATATTCAGGGGGTACAGTATTTGGCAAGGTTATAATGATTATTGTCATCATACAGAGGATGAGGATCTACTAACAAATTAAGGAACCAATGATGTCCAGGTGTCAGACTCTGCAGAGAAGATGGAAGAAATCCTGGTGTCTGGACCAGATGAAGAAGAAAAATAAAGACAACAGAAAAGACGTCACTCAGGTCAGTGATATCATTGTGTATTTTCCTAACTGTCCCATCAGAGCTGTAGTCACTGATATCATTGTGTAGTCTCCTGACTGTTCCATCAGCTGTAGTCACTTCAGACATGATGGGAGTTGCAGCTTTCCAACATCTGGGCAGCCACTTGAACCAAGGTGATTGGTGGGGGTCCCATGAGTCAGACCCCCACTATAAAAATGGGCTGTTTATTTTAAAATGCCTGGGCCTATTTTTGGTCCCAGTCTGGCCCTGCCTGTAAGTCACTTCTATTACTAAGGAGCCAAGGAACCAGGGGGTGCCAAGGGGTGTCGTGCTAAGTCAAGGGGTGCGAGTGTAAAGGGAGCACTGCCCTCTAACTCCCAGCTAGATAAGGGTCAGGCTGACTCAGGGTAGTACTCATGGGGCCTGGTCAGCACACTGAGAGGGACAGGGGCCACCCGGAGCCCACCTCAGGAGCCGTTCCATCCACCTGTGGTGGACAAGGCAAGTGGCGACACTACACGGGCGGGGTAAGTGGAGGCACTCCGGTGGGGTCTAGGTACATGAGGGGGCACAGTGCTGGTGGTGGGGGGGGGGGGGGCAGGCACATTCTTTGCACAGGGGCCCTCTGCTGTCTGTGTCCGCCCCTGTGTTGACAAATACTATTGTTAGGTTTTTAGGGGTTTTGTGTTTGCAATGTTTGGGGTATGTGTTATTTTTTGTTAGAGACTATGACATCTTTGCAGGTTTAGATGTTGTATCTAGCCTGATTGTTATCAGTAATTAATATAAATATTAATTACCTGTCTCTTTGTTCCTTTCCTGCAGCTGACGGGGGTATAGGTCCCTTTCACCCTCTCACCGGGCATCAATCACCTATAAAAAGACACAGGTATGATAACATGTCCCTTATACATGCTACAGACGCTAATATATATAACACTCTAGGGCCAGAACTACTTGTCTCAGGGATTATAAAACTGCATTAGAAAAAAGAACAAAAGAAAAGATGGAACCCATTGAGATATAGATGATAGGGATTTTTATTTCTATTGCAGTGCATTGTATTATCCCTCCCAGGATGATGTTGACAGAGACTATTGTTAGGTTTTTGGGGGTTTTGTGTTTGCAATGTTTGGGGTATGTGTTATTTTTTGTTTCTTTATTCATAAATTTTAAGGGTAATATATGTTTTTTTATTTTTGGGGGAAGGGGGCAGGAGCAAAATATTTTATAAATTATTTTAGTTTTTTTGTTTTTTAATCAAAAACTGTTATTTTTGTTGTTATTATTATTATTCATCAATTTCATCAATATTTTATATATTTTTATATGGCAAAATATTTCTTGGAATGTCTGTTATCAATTTTGTGCAGAAATTTAGGATAGAGGTTAACCATGTTGCGTCGGGAATTGCTAAACTAAAAATTAATAACAGAAATACAGTTTGCCCCCGAGGTTCCAAAGCACAGAATGCACTTCAGATCAACAGCCGAAGCATCGTAGGGGGACCCATTCTAATGGAGACAATGTCCTCCACCCGTTTCCACAACATTGAGGGGCCACTCAAAGAAAGGGGCAGTCGAGCTTGAGCCACAGACGGTTGTTTCCATTCTATATTTCTGTTTTATAATCAACATAATGTATTTTTCATAGTTTTAAATGGCAATAATCAGTTATAGTATGTGATTTATTACATTAACTTATAGATTTTTCTTTACAGTACAGTTATGTCTTAAATCTGCGGTCAGTCTATTGAAAAAGAGATTACTACAAATAAAAAACAGATATTAGAAAACATAAATGTTCCTAATCTCTGTACCTGAGACACAGTTGTGTTATATAAGAAGCTGTCTATAGACTATATACTTATTAAAAACACATATATCTTCATGTATAAGGTAGAGACTATGACATCTTTGCAGATTTAGATGTTGTATCTAGCCTGATTGTTATCAGTAATTAATATAAATATTAATTACCTGTCTCTTTGTTCCTTTCCTGCAGCTGACGGGGGTATAGGTCCCTTTCACCCTCTCACCGGGCATTAATCACCTATAAAAAGACACAGGTATGATAACATGTCCCTTATACATGCTACAGACGCTAATATATATAACACTCTAGGGCCAGAACTACTTGTCTCAGGGATTATAAAACCGCATTAGAAAAAAGAACAAAAGAAAAGATGGAACCCATTGAGATATAGATGATAGGGATTTTTATTTCTATTGTAGTGCAGTGTATTATCCCTCCCAGGATGATGTTGACAGAGACTATTGTTAGGTTTTTGGGGGTTTTGTGTTTGCAATGTTTGGGGTATGTGTTATTTTTTGTTTCTTTATTCATAAATTTTAAGGGTAATATATGTTTTTTTATTTTTGGGGGAAGGGGGCAGGAGCAAAATATTTTATAAATTATTTTAGTTTTTTTTGTTTTTTAATCAAAAACTGT
Organism: Hyla sarda; assembly: GCF_029499605.1. Lineage (NCBI taxonomy): Eukaryota > Metazoa > Chordata > Amphibia > Anura > Hylidae > Hyla > Hyla sarda. Next base: position 185,600 of record NW_026610496.1, on the reverse strand, counting down.
TATTTTTGTTGTTATTATTATTATTCATCAATTTCATCAATATTTTATATATTTTTATTTGGCAAAATATTTCTTGGAATGTCTGTTATCAATTTTGTGCAGAAATTTCGGATAGAGGTTAACCATGTTGCGCCGGGAATTGCTAAACTAAAAATTAATAACAGAAATACAGTTTGCCCCCGAGGTTCCAAAGCACAGAATGCACTTCAGATCAACAGCCGAAGCATCGTAGGGGGACCCATTCTAATGGAGACAATGTCCTCCACCCGTTTCCACAACATTGAGGGGCCACTCAAAGAAAGGGGCAGTTGAGCTTGAGCCACAGACGGTTGTTTCCATTCTGTATTTCTGTTTTATAATCAACATAATGTATTTTTCATAGTTTTAAATGGCAATAATCAGTTATAGTATGTGATTTATTACATTAACTTATAGATTTTTCTTTACAGTACAGTTATGTCTTAAATCTGCGGTCAGTCTATTGAAAAAGGGATGACTACAAATAAAAAACAGATATTAGAAAACATAAATGTTCCTAATCTCTGTACCTGAGACACAGTTGTGTTATATAAGAAGCTGTCTATAGACGATATACTTATTAAAAACACATATATCTTAATGTATAAGGTAGAGACTATGACATCTCTGCAGGTCTAGATGTTATATCTAGCCTGATTGTTATCAGTAATCAATATAAATATTAATGACCTATCTCTTTGTTCCTTTCCTGCAGCTGACGGGGGTATAGGTCCCTTTCACCCTCTCACCGGGCATTAATCACCTATAAAAAGACACAGGTATGATAACATGTCCCTTATACATGCTACATACGCTAATATATAACACTCTAGGGCCAGAACTACTTGTCTCAGGGATTATAAAACCGCATTAGAAAAAAGAACAAAAGAAAAGATGGAACCCATTGAGATATAGATGATAGGGATTTTTATTTCTATTGTAGTGCAGTGTATTATCCCTCCCAGGATGATGTTGACAGATACTATTGTTAGGTTTTTGGGGGTTTTGTGTTTGCAATGTTTGGGGTATGTGTTATTTTTTGTTTCTTTATTCATAAATTTTAAGGGTAATATATGTTTTTTTATTTTTTGGGAAGGGGGCAGGAGCTAAATATTTGATAAATTATTATTGTTTATTTGTTTTTTAATCAAAAACTGTTATTTTTGTTGTTATTATTATTCATCAACTTCATCAATATTTTATATATTTTTATTTGGCAAAATATTTCTTGGAATGTCTTTTATCAATTTTGTGCAGAAATTTAGGATAGAGGTTAACCATGTTGCGGTGGGAATTGCTAAACTAAAAATTAATGACAGAAATACAGTTTGCCCCCGAGATTCCAAAGCACAGAATGCACTTCAGATCAACAGCCGAAGCATCTTAGGGGGACCCATTCTAATGGAGACAATGTCCTCCACCCGTTTCCAGAACATTGAGGGGCCACTCAAAGAAATGGGCAGTCGAGCTTGAGCCACAGACGGTTGTCTCCATTCTGTATTTCTGTTTTATAATCAACATAATGTATTTTTCATAGTTTTAAATGGCAATAATGAGTTATAGTATGTGATTTATTACATTAACTTATAGATTTTTCTTTACAGTACAGTTATGTCTTAAATCTGCGGTCAGTCTATTGAAAAAGGGATTACTACAAATAAAAAACAGATATTAGAAATCATAAATGTTCCTAATCTCTGTACCTGAGACATGGTTGTGTTATATAAGAAGCTGTCTATAGACGATATACTTATTAAAAACACATATATCTTCATGTATAAGGTAGAGACTATGACATCTTTGCAGGTTTAGATGTTGTATCTAGCCTGATTGTTATCAGTAATTAATATAAATATTAATTACCTGTCTCTTTGTTCCTTTCCTGCAGCTGACGGGAGTATAGGTCCCTTTCACCCTCTCACCGGGCATCAATCACCTATAAAAAGACACAGGTATGATAACATGTCCCTTATACATGCTACAGACGCTAATATATCTAACACTCAAGGGCCAGAACTACTTGTCTCAGGGATTATAAAACCGCATTAGAAAAAAGAACAAAAGAAAAGATGGAACCCATTGAGATATAGATGATAGGGATTTTTATTTCTATTGCAGTGCAGTGTATTATCCCTCCCAGGATGATGTTGACAGAGACTATTGTTAGGTTTTTGGGGGTTTTGTGTTTGTAATGTTTGGGGTATGTGTTATTTTTTGTTTCTTTATTCATAAATTTTAAGGGTAATATATGTTTTTTTATTTTTGGGGGAAGGGGGCAGGAGCAAAATATTTTATAAATTATTTTAGTTTTTTTGTTTTTTAATCAAAAACTGTTATTTTTGTTGTTATTATTATTCATCAATTTCATCAATATTTTATATATTTTTATTTGGCAAAATATTTCTTGGAATGTCTGTTATCAATTTTGTGCAGAAATTTAGGATAGAGGTTAACCATGTTGGGGTGGGAATTGCTAAACTAAAAATTAATAACAGATATACAGTTTGCCCCCGAGGTTCCAAAGCACAGAATGCACTTCAGATCAACAGCCGAAGCATCGTAGGGGGACCCATTCTAATGGAGACAATGTCCTCCACCCATTTCCACAACATTGAGGGGCCACTCAAAGAAAGGGACAGTCGAGCTTGAGCCACAGATGGTTGTTTCCATTCTGTATTTTTGTTTTATAATCAACATAATGTATTTTTCATAGTTTTAAATGGCAATAATCAGTTATAGTATGTGATTTATTACATTAACTTATAGATTTTTCTTTACAGTACAGTTATGTCTTAAATCTGCGGTCAGTCTATTGAAAAAGGGATTACTACAAATAAAAAACAGATATTAGAAATCATAAATGTTCCCAATCTCTGTACCTGAGAAACAGTTGTGTTATATAAGAAGCTGTCTATAGACGATATACTTATTAAAAACACATATATCTTCATGTATAAGGTAGAGACTATGACATCTCTGCAGGTCTAGATGTTATATCTAGCCTGATTGTTATCAGTAATTAATATAAATATTAATTACCTGTCTCTTTGTTCCTTTCCTGCAGCTGACGGGGGTATAGGTCCCTGTCACCCTCTCACCGGGCATTAATCACCTATAAAAAGACACAGGTATGATAACATGTCCCTTATACATGCTACAGACGCTAATATATCTAACACTCAAGGGCCAGAACTACTTGTCTCAGGGATTATAAAACCGCATTAGAAAAAAGAACAAAAGAAAAGATGGAACCCATTGAGATATAGATGATAGGGATTTTTATTTCTATTGTAGTGCAGTGTATTATCCCTCCCAGGATGATGTTGACAGACACTATTGTTAGGTTTTTGGGGGTTTTTGTGTTTGCAATGTTTGGGGTATGTGTTATTTTTTGTTTCTTTATTTATAAATTTTAAGGGTAATATATGTTTTTTTTATTTTTGGGGGAGGGGGCAGGAGCAAAATATTTGATAAATTATTATTGTTTATTTGTTTTTTAATCAAAAACTGTTATTTTTGTTGTTATTATTATTCATCAACTTCATCAATATTTTATATATTTTTATTTGGCAAAATATTTCTTGGAATGTCTTTTATCAATTTTGTGCAGAAATTTAGGATAGAGGTTAACCATGTTGCGGTGGGAATTGCTAAACTAAAAATTAATAACAGAAATACAGTTTGCACCCGAGATTCCAAAGCACAGAATGCACTTCAGATCAACAGCCGAAGCATCTTAGGGGGACCCATTCTAATGGAGACAATGTCCTCCACCCGTTTCCAGAACATTGAGGGGCCACTCAAAGAAATGGGCAGTCGAGCTTGAGCCACAGACGGTTGTCTCCATTCTGTATTTCTGTTTTATAATCAACATAATGTATTTTTCATAGTTTTAAATGGCAATAATCAGTTATAGTATGTGATTTATTACATTAACTTATAGATTTTTCTTTACAGTACAGTTATGTCTTAAATCTGCGGTCGGTCTATTGAAAAAGGGATTACTACAAATAAAAAACAGATATTAGAAATCATAAATGTTCCCAATCTCTGTACCTGAGACATGGTTGTGTTATATAAGAAGCTGTCTATAGATGATATACTTATTAAAAACACATATATCTTCATGTATAAGGTAGAGACTATGACATCTTTGCAGGTTTAGATGTTGTATCTAGCCTGATTTTTATCAGTAATTAATATAAATATTAATTACCTGTCTCTTTGTTCCTTTCCTGCAGCTGACGGGGGTATAGGTCCCTTTCACCCTCTCACCGGGCATTAATCACCTATAAAAAGACACAGGTATGATAACATGTCCCTTATACATGCTACAGACGCTAATATATAACACTCTAGGGCCAGAACTACTTGTCTCAGGGATTATAAAACCGCATTAGAAAAAAGAACAAAAGAAAAGATGGAACCCATTGAGATATAGATGATAGGGATTTTTATTTCTATTGTAGTGCAGTGTATTATCCCTCCCAGGATGATGTTGACAGACACTATTGTTAGGTTTTTGGGGGTTTTGTGTTTGCAATGTTTGGGGTATGTGTTATTTTTTGTTTCTTTATTTATAAATTTTAAGGGTAATATATGTTTTTTTTATTTTTGGGGGAGGGGGCAGGAGCAAAATATTTGATAAATTATTATTGTTTATTTGTTTTTTAATCAAAAACTGTTATTTTTGTTGTTATTATTATTCATCAACTTCATCAATATTTTATATATTTTTATTTGGCAAAATATTTCTTGGAATGTCTTTTATCAATTTTGTGCAGAAATTTAGGATAGAGGTTAACCATGTTGCGGTGGGAATTGCTAAACTAAAAATTAATAACAGAAATACAGTTTGCACCCGAGATTCCAAAGCACAGAATGCACTTCAGATCAACAGCCGAAGCATCTTAGGGGGACCCATTCTAATGGAGACAATGTCCTCCACCCGTTTCCAGAACATTGAGGGGCCACTCAAAGAAATGGGCAGTCGAGCTTGAGCCACAGACGGTTGTCTCCATTCTGTATTTCTGTTTTATAATCAACATAATGTATTTTTCATAGTTTTAAATGGCAATAATCAGTTATAGTATGTGATTTATTACATTAACTTATAGATTTTTCTTTACAGTACAGTTATGTCTTAAATCTGCGGTCGGTCTATTGAAAAAGGGATTACTACAAATAAAAAACAGATATTAGAAATCATAAATGTTCCCAATCTCTGTACCTGAGACATGGTTGTGTTATATAAGAAGCTGTCTATAGATGATATACTTATTAAAAACACATATATCTTCATGTATAAGGTAGAGACTATGACATCTTTGCAGGTTTAGATGTTGTATCTAGCCTGATTTTTATCAGTAATTAATATAAATATTAATTACCTGTCTCTTTGTTCCTTTCCTGCAGCTGACGGGGGTATAGGTCCCTTTCACCCTCTCACCGGGCATTAATCACCTATAAAAAGACACAGGTATGATAACATGTCCCTTATACATGCTACAGACGCTAATATATAACACTCTAGGGCCAGAACTACTTGTCTCAGGGATTATAAAACCGCATTAGAAAAAAGAACAAAAGAAAAGATGGAACCCATTGAGATATAGATGATAGGGATTTTTATTTCTATTGTAGTGCAGTGTATTATCCCTCCCAGGATGATGTTGACAGACACTATTGTTAGGTTTTTGGGGGTTTTGTGTTTGCAATGTTTGGGGTATGTGTTATTTTTTGTTTCTTTATTCATAAATTTTAAGGGTAATATATGTTTTTTTTATTTTTGGGGAAGGGGGCAGGAGCAAAATATTTTATAAATTATTATTGTTTATTTGTTTTTTTAATCAAAAACTGTTATTTTTGTTGTTATTATTATTCATCAACTTCATCAATATTTTATATATTTTTATTTGGCAAAATATTTCTTGGAATGTCTTTTATCTATTTTGTGCAGAAATTTAGGATAGAGGTTAACCATGTTGCGGTGGGAATTGCTAAACTAAAAATTAATAACAGAAATACAGTTTGCCCCCGAGATTCCAAAGCACAGAATGCACTTCAGATCAACAGCCGAAGCATCGTAGGGGGACCCATTCTAATGGAGACAATGTCCTCCACCCGTTTCCACAACATTGAGGGGCCACTCAAAGAAAGGGGAAGTCGAGCTTGAGCCACAGATGGTTGTCTCCATTCTGTATTTCTGTTTTATAATCAACATAATGTATTTTTTTTATAGTTTTAAATGGCAATAATCAGTTATAGTATGGGATTTACTACATTAACTTATAGATTTTTCTTTACAGTACAGTTATGTCTTAAATCTGCGGTCTGTCTATTGAAAAAGGGATTACTACAAATAAAAAACAGATATTAGAAATCATAAATGTTCCCAATCTTTGTACCTGAGACACAGTTGTGTTTTATAAGAAGCTGTCTATAGATGATATACTTATTAAAAACACATATATCTTCATGTATAAAGTAGAGACTATGACATCTTTGCAGGTCTAGATGTTATATCTAGCCTGATTGTTATCAGTAATTAATATAAATATTAATTACCTGTCTCTTTGTTCCTTTCCTGCAGCTGACGGGGGTATAGGTCCCTTTCACCCTCTCACCGGGCATTAATCACCTATAAAAAGACACAGGTATGATAACATGTCCCTTATACATGCTACAGACGCTAATATATCTAACACTCTAGGGCCAGAACTACTTGTCTCAGGGATTATAAAACCGCATTAGAAAAAAGAACAAAAGAAAAGATGGAACCCATTGAGATATAGATGATAGGGATTTTTATTTCTATTGTAGTGCAGTGTATTATCCCTCCTACGATGATGTTGACAGACACTATTGTTAGGTTTTTGGGGGTTCTGTGTTTGCAATGTTTGGGGTATGTGTTATTTTTTGTTTCTTTATTCATAAATTTTAAGGGTAATATATGTTTTTTTATTTTTGGGGAAGGGGGAAGGAGCAAAATATTTTATAAATTATTATTGTTTATTTTTTTTTTTATTAAAAACTGTTATTTTTGTTGTTATTATTATTCATCAACTTCATCAATATTTTATATATTTTTATTTGGCAAAATATTTCTTCGAATGTCTTTTATCAATTTTGTGGAGAAATTTAGGATAGAGGTTAACCATGTTGCGGTGAGAATTGCTAAACTAAAAATTAATAACAGAAATACAGTTTGCCCCCGAGATTCCAAAGCACAGAATGCACTTCAGATCAACAGCCGAAGCATCGTAGGGGGACCCATTCTAATGGAGACAATGTCCTCCACCCGTTTCCAGAACATTGAGGGGCCACTCAAAGAAATGAGCAGTCGAGCTTGAGCCACAGACGGTTGTCTCCATTCTGTATTTCTGTTTTATAATCAACATAATGTATTTTTCATAGTTTTAAATGGCAATAATCAGTTATAGTATTTGATTTATTACATTAACTTATAGATTTTTCTTTACAGTACAGTTATGTCTTAAATCTGCGGTCAGTCTATTGAAAAAGGGATTACTACAAATAAAAAACAGATATTAGAAAACATAAATGTTCCTAATCTCTGTACCTGAGACATGGTTGTGTTATATAAGAAGCTGTCTATAGACGATATACTTATTAAAAACACATATATCTTCATGTATAAGGTAAAGACTATAACATCTTTGCAGGTTTAGATGTTGTATCTAGCCTGATTGTTATCAGTAATTTATATAAATATTAATTACCTGTCTCTTTGTTCCTTTCCTGCAGCTGACGGGGGTATAGGTCCCTTTCACCCTCTCACCGGGCATTAATCACCTATAAAAAGACACAGGTATGATAACATGTCCCTTATACATGCTACAGACGCTAATATATATAACACTCTGGGGCCAGAACTACTTGTCTCAGGGATTATAAAACCGCATTAGAAAAAAGAACAAAAGAAAAGATGGAACCCATTGAGATATAGATGATAGGGATTTTTATTTCTATTGTAGTGCAGTGTATTATCCCTCCTACGATGATGTTGACAGACACTATTGTTAGGTTTTTTGGGGGTTCTGTGTTTGCAATGTTTGGGGTATGTGTTATTTTTTGTTTCTTTGTTCATAAATTTTAAGGGTAATATATGTTTTTTTATTTTTGGGGAAGGGGGAAGGAGCAAAATATTTTATAAATTATTATTGTTTATTTGTTTTTTAATCAAAAACTGTTATTTTTGTTGTTATTATTATTCATCAACTTCATCAATATTTTATATATTTTTATTTGGCAAAATATTTCTTCGAATGTCTTTTATCAATTTTGTGGAGAAATTTAGGATAGAGGTTAACCATGTTGCGGTGGGAATTGCTAAACTAAAAATTAATAACAGAAATACAGTTTGCCCCCGAGATTCCAAAGCACAGAATGCACTTCAGATCAACAGCCGAAGCATCGTAGGGGGACCCATTCTAATGGAGACAATGTCCTCCACCCGTTTCCAGAACATTGAGGGGCCACTCAAAGAAATGGGCAGTCGAGCTTGAGCCACAGACGGTTGTCTCCATTCTGTATTTATGTTTTATAATCAACATAATGTATTTTTCATAGTTTTAAATGGCAATAATCCGTTATAGTATGTGATTTATTACATTAACTTATAGATTTTTCTTTACAGTACAGTTATGTTTTAAATCTGCGGTCTGTCTATTGAAAAAGGGATTACTACAAATAAAAAACAGATATTAGAAATCATAAATGTTCCTAATCTCTGTACCTGAGACATGGTTGTGTTATATAAGAAGCTGTCTATAGACGATATACTTATTAAAAACACATATATCTTCATGTATAAGGTAAAGACTATGAGATCTTTGCAGGTTTAGATGTTGTATCTAGCCTGATTGTTATCAGTAATTAATATAAATATTAATTACCTGTCTCTTTGTTCCTTTCCTGCAGCTGACGGGGGTATAGGTCCCTTTCACCCTCTCACCGGGCATTAATCACCTATAAAAAGACACAGGTATGATAACATGTCCCTTATACATGCTACAGACGCTAATATATAACACTCTAGGGCCAGAACTACTTGTCTCAGGGATTATAAAACCGCATTAGAAAAAAGAACAAAAGAAAAGATGGAACCCATTGAGATATAGATGATAGGGATTTTTATTTCTATTGTTGTGCAGTGTATTATCCCTCCCAGGATGATGTTGACAGACACTATTGTTAGGTTTTTGGGGGTTTTGTGTTTGCAATGTTTGGGGTATGTGTTATTTTTTGTTTCTTTATTCATAAATTTTAAGGGTAATATATGTTTTTTTTATTTTTGGGGAAGGGGGCAGGAGCAAAATATTTTATAAATTATTATTGTTTATTTGTTTTTTTAATCAAAAACTGTTATTTTTGTTGTTATTATTATTCATCAACTTCATCAATATTTTATATATTTTTATTTGGCAAAATATTTCTTGGAATGTCTTTTATCTATTTTGTGCAGAAATTTAGGATAGAGGTTAACCATGTTGCGGTGGGAATTGCTAAACTAAAAATTAATAACAGAAATACAGTTTGCCCCCGAGATTCCAAAGCACAGAATGCACTTCAGATCAACAGCCGAAGCATCGTAGGGGGACCCATTCTAATGGAGACAATGTCCTCCACCCGTTTCCACAACATTGAGGGGCCACTCAAAGAAAGGGGCAGTCGAGCTTGAGCCACAGATGGTTGTCTCCATTCTGTATTTCTGTTTTATAATCAACATAATGTATTTTTTTTTATAGTTTTAAATGGCAATAATCAGTTATAGTATGGGATTTACTACATTAACTTATAGATTTTTCTTTACAGTACAGTTATGTCTTAAATCTGCGGTCTGTCTATTGAAAAAGGGATTACTACAAATAAAAAACAGATATTAGAAATCATAAATGTTCCCAATCTTTGTACCTGAGACACAGTTGTGTTTTATAAGAAGCTGTCTATAGACGATATACTTATTAAAAACACATATATCTTCATGTATAAAGTAGAGACTATGACATCTTTGCAGGTCTAGATGTTATATCTAGCCTGATTGTTATCAGTAATTAATATAAATATTAATTACCTGTCTCTTTGTTCCTTTCCTGCAGCTGACGGGGGTATAGGTCCCTTTCACCCTCTCACCGGGCATTAATCACCTATAAAAAGACACAGGTATGATAACATGTCCCTTATACATGCTACAGACGCTAATATATCTAACACTCTAGGGCCAGAACTACTTGTCTCAGGGATTATAAAACCGCATTAGAAAAAAGAACAAAAGAAAAGATGGAACCCATTGAGATATAGATGATAGGGATTTTTATTTCTATTGTAGTGCAGTGTATTATCCCTCCTACGATGATGTTGACAGACACTATTGTTAGGTTTTTGGGGGTTCTGTGTTTGCAATGTTTGGGGTATGTGTTATTTTTTGTTTCTTTATTCATAAATTTTAAGGGTAATATATGTTTTTTTATTTTTGGGGAAGGGGGAAGGAGCAAAATATTTTATAAATTATTATTGTTTATTTGTTTTTTAATCAAAAACTGTTATTTTTGTTGTTATTATTATTCATCAACTTCATCAATATTTTATATATTTTTATTTGGCAAAATATTTCTTCGAATGTCTTTTATCAATTTTGTGGAGAAATTTAGGATAGAGGTTAACCATGTTGCGGTGAGAATTGCTAAACTAAAAATTAATAACAGAAATACAGTTTGCCCCCGAGATTCCAAAGCACAGAATGCACTTCAGATCAACAGCCGAAGCATCGTAGGGGGACCCATTCTAATGGAGACAATGTCCTCCACCCGTTTCCAGAACATTGAGGGGCCACTCAAAGAAATGAGCAGTCGAGCTTGAGCCACAGACGGTTGTCTCCATTCTGTATTTCTGTTTTATAATCAACATAATGTATTTTTCATAGTTTTAAATGGCAATAATCAGTTATAGTATTTGATTTATTACATTAACTTATAGATTTTTCTTTACAGTACAGTTATGTCTTAAATCTGCGGTCAGTCTATTGAAAAAGGGATTACTACAAATAAAAAACAGATATTAGAAAACATAAATGTTCCTAATCTCTGTACCTGAGACATGGTTGTGTTATATAAGAAGCTGTCTATAGACGATATACTTATTAAAAACACATATATCTTCATGTATAAGGTAAAGACTATGACATCTTTGCAGGTCTAGATGTTGTATCTAGCCTGATTGTTATCAGTAATTAATATAAATATTAATTACCTGTCTCTTTATTCCTTTCCTGCAGCTGACGGGGGTATAGGTCCCTGTCACCCTCTCACCGGGCATTAATCACCTATAAAAAGACACAGGTATGATAACATGTCCCTTATACATGCTACAGACGCTAATATATATAACACTCTAGGGCCAGAACTACTTGTCTCAGGGATTATAAAACCGCATTAGAAAAAAGAACAAAAGAAAAGATGGAACCCATTGAGATATAGATGATAGGGATTTTTATTTCTATTGTAGTGCAGTGTATTATCCCTCCCACGATGATGTTGACAGACACTATTGTTAGGTTTTTGGGGGTTCTGTGTTTGCAATGTTTGGGGTATGTGTTATTTTTTGTTTCTTTATTCATAAATTTTAAGGGTAATATATGTTTTTTTATTTTTGGGGAAGGGGGAAGGAGCAAAATATTTTATAAATTATTATTGTTTATTTGTTTTTTAATCAAAAACTGTTATTTTTGTTGTTATTATTATTCATCAACTTCATCAATATTTTATATATTTTTATTCGGCAAAATATTTCTTCGAATGTCTTTTATCAATTTTGTGGAGAAATTTAGGATAGAGGTTAACCATGTTGCGGTGGGAATTGCTAAACTAAAAATTTATAACAGAAATACAGTTTGCCCCCGAGATTCCAAAGCACAGAATGCACTTCAGATCAACAGCCGAAGCATCGTAGGGGGACCCATTCTAATGGAGACAATGTCCTCCACCCGTTTCCACAACATTGAGGGGCCACTCAAAGAAATGGGCAGTCGAGCTTGAGTCACAGACGGTTGTCTCCATTCTGTATTTCTGTTTTATAATCAACATAATGTATTTTTCATAGTTTTAAATGGCAATAATCAGTTATAGTATGTGATTTATTACATTAACTTATAGATTTTTCTTTACAGTACAGTAATGTTTTAAATCTGCGCTCTGTCTATTGAAAAAGGGATTACTACAAATAAAAAACAGATATTAGAAATCATAAATGTTCCCAATCTCTGTACCTGAGACACAGTTGTGTTATATAAGAAGCTGTCTTTAGACGATATACTTATTAAAAACACATATATCTTCATGTATAAGGCAGAGACGATGACATCTCTGCAGGTCTAGATGTTATATCTAGCCTGATTGTTATCAGTAATTAATATAAATATTAATTACCTGTCTCTTTGTTCCTTTCCTGCAGCTGACGGGGGTATAGGTCCCTTTCACCCTCTCACCGGGCATTAATCACCTATAAAAAGACACAGGTATGATAACATGTCCCTTATACATGCTACAGACGCTAATATATATAACACTCTAGGGCCAGAACTACTTGTCTCAGGGATTATAAAACCGTATTAGAAAAAAGAACAAAAGAAAAGATGGAACCCATTGAGATATAGATGATAGGGATTTTTATTTCTATTGTAGTGCAGTGTATTATACCTCCCAGGATGATGTTGACAGACACTATTGTTAGGTTTTTGGGGGTTTTGTGTTTACAATGTTTGGGGTATGTGTTATTTTTTGTTTCTTTATTCATAAATTTTAAGGGTAATATATGTTTGTTTTTTTGGGGGGAAGGGGGCAGGAGCAAAATATTTTATAAATTATTATTGTTTATTTGTTTTTTAATCAAAAACTGTTATTTTTGTTGTTATTATTATTCATCAACTTCATCAATATTTTATATATTTTTATTTGGCAAAATATTTCTTCGAATGTCTTTTATCAATTTTGTGGAGAAATTTAGGATAGAGGTTAACCATGTTGCGGTGAGAATTGCTAAACTAAAAATTAATAACAGAAATACAGTTTGCCCCCGAGATTCCAAAGCACAGAATGCACTTCAGATCAACAGCCGAAGCATCGTAGGGGGACCCATTCTAATGGAGACAATGTCCTCCACCCGTTTCCAGAACATTGAGGGGCCACTCAAAGAAATGAGCAGTCGAGCTTGAGCCACAGAAGGTTGTCTCCATTCTGTATTTCTGTTTTATAATCAACATAATGTATTTTTCATAGTTTTAAATGGCAATAATCAGTTATAGTATTTGATTTATTACATTAACTTATAGATTTTTCTTTACAGTACAGTTATGTCTTAAATCTGCGGTCAGTCTATTGAAAAAGGGATTACTACAAATAAAAAACAGATATTAGAAAACATAAATGTTCCTAATCTCTGTACCTGAGACATGGTTGTGTTATATAAGAAGCTGTCTATAGACGATATACTTATTAAAAACACATATATCTTCATGTATAAGGTAAAGACTATAACATCTTTGCAGGTTTAGATGTTGTATCTAGCCTGATTGTTATCAGTAATTAATATAAATATTAATTACCTGTCTCTTTGTTCCTTTCCTGCAGCTGACGGGGGTATAGGTCCCTTTCACCCTCTCACCGGGCATTAATCACCTATAAAAAGACACAGGTATGATAACATGTCCCTTATACATGCTACAGACGCTAATATATATAACACTCTGGGGCCAGAACTACTTGTCTCAGGGATTATAAAACCGCATTAGAAAAAAGAACAAAAGAAAAGATTGAACCCATTGAGATATAGATGATAGGGATTTTTATTTCTATTGTAGTGCAGTGTATTATCCCTCCTACGATGATGTTGACAGACACTATTGTTAGGTTTTTTGGGGGTTCTGTGTTTGCAATGTTTGGGGTATGTGTTATTTTTTGTTTCTTTGTTCATAAATTTTAAGGGTAATATATGTTTTTTTATTTTTGGGGAAGGGGGAAGGAGCAAAATATTTTATAAATTATTATTGTTTATTTGTTTTTTAATCAAAAACTGTTATTTTTGTTGTTATTATTATTCATCAACTTCATCAATATTTTATATATTTTTATTTGGCAAAATATTTCTTCGAATGTCTTTTATCAATTTTGTGGAGAAATTTAGGATAGAGGTTAACCATGTTGCGGTGGGAATTGCTAAACTAAAAATTAATAACAGAAATACAGTTTGCCCCCGAGATTCCAAAGCACAGAATGCACTTCAGATCAACAGCCGAAGCATCGTAGGGGGACCCATTCTAATGGAGACAATGTCCTCCACCCGTTTCCAGAACATTGAGGGGCCACTCAAAGAAATGGGCAGTCGAGCTTGAGCCACAGACGGTTGTCTCCATTCTGTATTTATGTTTTATAATCAACATAATGTATTTTTCATAGTTTTAAATGGCAATAATCCGTTATAGTATGTGATTTATTACATTAACTTATAGATTTTTCTTTACAGTACAGTTATGTTTTAAATCTGCGGTCTGTCTATTGAAAAAGGGATTACTACAAATAAAAAACAGATATTAGAAATCATAAATGTTCCTAATCTCTGTACCTGAGACATGGTTGTGTTATATAAGAAGCTGTCTATAGACGATATACTTATTAAAAACACATATATCTTCATGTATAAGGTAAAGACTATGAGATCTTTGCAGGTTTAGATGTTGTATCTAGCCTGATTGTTATCAGTAATTAATATAAATATTAATTACCTGTCTCTTTGTTCCTTTCCTGCAGCTGACGGGGGTATAGGTCCCTTTCACCCTCTCACCGGGCATTAATCACCTATAAAAAGACACAGGTATGATAACATGTCCCTTATACATGCTACAGACGCTAATATATAACACTCTAGGGCCAGAACTACTTGTCTCAGGGATTATAAAACCGCATTAGAAAAAAGAACAAAAGAAAAGATGGAACCCATTGAGATATAGATGATAGGGATTTTTATTTCTATTGTTGTGCAGTGTATTATCCCTCCCAGGATGATGTTGACAGACACTATTGTTAGGTTTTTGGGGGTTTTGTGTTTGCAATGTTTGGGGTATGTGTTATTTTTTGTTTCTTTATTCATAAATTTTAAGGGTAATATATGTTTTTTTTATTTTTGGGGAAGGGGGCAGGAGCAAAATATTTTATAAATTATTATTGTTTATTTGTTTTTTTAATCAAAAACTGTTATTTTTGTTGTTATTATTATTCATCAACTTCATCAATATTTTATATATTTTTATTTGGCAAAATATTTCTTGGAATGTCTTTTATCTATTTTGTGCAGAAATTTAGGATAGAGGTTAACCATGTTGCGGTGGGAATTGCTAAACTAAAAATTAATAACAGAAATACAGTTTGCCCCCGAGATTCCAAAGCACAGAATGCACTTCAGATCAACAGCCGAAGCATCGTAGGGGGACCCATTCTAATGGAGACAATGTCCTCCACCCGTTTCCACAACATTGAGGGGCCACTCAAAGAAAGGGGCAGTCGAGCTTGAGCCACAGATGGTTGTCTCCATTCTGTATTTCTGTTTTATAATCAACATAATGTATTTTTTTTTATAGTTTTAAATGGCAATAATCAGTTATAGTATGGGATTTACTACATTAACTTATAGATTTTTCTTTACAGTACAGTTATGTCTTAAATCTGCGGTCTGTCTATTGAAAAAGGGATTACTACAAATAAAAAACAGATATTAGAAATCATAAATGTTCCCAATCTTTGTACCTGAGACACAGTTGTGTTTTATAAGAAGCTGTCTATAGACGATATACTTATTAAAAACACATATATCTTCATGTATAAAGTAGAGACTATGACATCTTTGCAGGTCTAGATGTTATATCTAGCCTGATTGTTATCAGTAATTAATATAAATATTAATTACCTGTCTCTTTGTTCCTTTCCTGCAGCTGACGGGGGTATAGGTCCCTTTCACCCTCTCACCGGGCATTAATCACCTATAAAAAGACACAGGTATGATAACATGTCCCTTATACATGCTACAGACGCTAATATATCTAACACTCTAGGGCCAGAACTACTTGTCTCAGGGATTATAAAACCGCATTAGAAAAAAGAACAAAAGAAAAGATGGAACCCATTGAGATATAGATGATAGGGATTTTTATTTCTATTGTAGTGCAGTGTATTATCCCTCCTACGATGATGTTGACAGACACTATTGTTAGGTTTTTGGGGGTTCTGTGTTTGCAATGTTTGGGGTATGTGTTATTTTTTGTTTCTTTATTCATAAATTTTAAGGGTAATATATGTTTTTTTATTTTTGGGGAAGGGGGAAGGAGCAAAATATTTTATAAATTATTATTGTTTATTTGTTTTTTAATCAAAAACTGTTATTTTTGTTGTTATTATTATTCATCAACTTCATCAATATTTTATATATTTTTATTTGGCAAAATATTTCTTCGAATGTCTTTTATCAATTTTGTGGAGAAATTTAGGATAGAGGTTAACCATGTTGCGGTGAGAATTGCTAAACTAAAAATTAATAACAGAAATACAGTTTGCCCCCGAGATTCCAAAGCACAGAATGCACTTCAGATCAACAGCCGAAGCATCGTAGGGGGACCCATTCTAATGGAGACAATGTCCTCCACCCGTTTCCAGAACATTGAGGGGCCACTCAAAGAAATGAGCAGTCGAGCTTGAGCCACAGACGGTTGTCTCCATTCTGTATTTCTGTTTTATAATCAACATAATGTATTTTTCATAGTTTTAAATGGCAATAATCAGTTATAGTATTTGATTTATTACATTAACTTATAGATTTTTCTTTACAGTACAGTTATGTCTTAAATCTGCGGTCAGTCTATTGAAAAAGGGATTACTACAAATAAAAAACAGATATTAGAAAACATAAATGTTCCTAATCTCTGTACCTGAGACATGGTTGTGTTATATAAGAAGCTGTCTATAGACGATATACTTATTAAAAACACATATATCTTCATGTATAAGGTAAAGACTATGACATCTTTGCAGGTCTAGATGTTGTATCTAGCCTGATTGTTATCAGTAATTAATATAAATATTAATTACCTGTCTCTTTATTCCTTTCCTGCAGCTGACGGGGGTATAGGTCCCTGTCACCCTCTCACCGGGCATTAATCACCTATAAAAAGACACAGGTATGATAACATGTCCCTTATACATGCTACAGACGCTAATATATATAACACTCTAGGGCCAGAACTACTTGTCTCAGGGATTATAAAACCGCATTAGAAAAAAGAACAAAAGAAAAGATGGAACCCATTGAGATATAGATGATAGGGATTTTTATTTCTATTGTAGTGCAGTGTATTATCCCTCCCACGATGATGTTGACAGACACTATTGTTAGGTTTTTGGGGGTTCTGTGTTTGCAATGTTTGGGGTATGTGTTATTTTTTGTTTCTTTATTCATAAATTTTAAGGGTAATATATGTTTTTTTATTTTTGGGGAAGGGGGAAGGAGCAAAATATTTTATAAATTATTATTGTTTATTTGTTTTTTAATCAAAAACTGTTATTTTTGTTGTTATTATTATTCATCAACTTCATCAATATTTTATATATTTTTATTCGGCAAAATATTTCTTCGAATGTCTTTTATCAATTTTGTGGAGAAATTTAGGATAGAGGTTAACCATGTTG
Organism: Hyla sarda; assembly: GCF_029499605.1. Classification (NCBI taxonomy): domain Eukaryota; kingdom Metazoa; phylum Chordata; class Amphibia; order Anura; family Hylidae; genus Hyla; species Hyla sarda. Next base: position 167,835 of record NW_026610496.1, on the reverse strand, counting down.
CGGTGGGAATTGCTAAACTAAAAATTTATAACAGAAATACAGTTTGCCCCCGAGATTCCAAAGCACAGAATGCACTTCAGATCAACAGCCGAAGCATCGTAGGGGGACCCATTCTAATGGAGACAATGTCCTCCACCCGTTTCCACAACATTGAGGGGCCACTCAAAGAAATGGGCAGTCGAGCTTGAGTCACAGACGGTTGTCTCCATTCTGTATTTCTGTTTTATAATCAACATAATGTATTTTTCATAGTTTTAAATGGCAATAATCAGTTATAGTATGTGATTTATTACATTAACTTATAGATTTTTCTTTACAGTACAGTAATGTTTTAAATCTGCGCTCTGTCTATTGAAAAAGGGATTACTACAAATAAAAAACAGATATTAGAAATCATAAATGTTCCCAATCTCTGTACCTGAGACACAGTTGTGTTATATAAGAAGCTGTCTTTAGACGATATACTTATTAAAAACACATATATCTTCATGTATAAGGCAGAGACGATGACATCTCTGCAGGTCTAGATGTTATATCTAGCCTGATTGTTATCAGTAATTAATATAAATATTAATTACCTGTCTCTTTGTTCCTTTCCTGCAGCTGACGGGGGTATAGGTCCCTTTCACCCTCTCACCGGGCATTAATCACCTATAAAAAGACACAGGTATGATAACATGTCCCTTATACATGCTACAGACGCTAATATATATAACACTCTAGGGCCAGAACTACTTGTCTCAGGGATTATAAAACCGTATTAGAAAAAAGAACAAAAGAAAAGATGGAACCCATTGAGATATAGATGATAGGGATTTTTATTTCTATTGTAGTGCAGTGTATTATACCTCCCAGGATGATGTTGACAGACACTATTGTTAGGTTTTTGGGGGTTTTGTGTTTACAATGTTTGGGGTATGTGTTATTTTTTGTTTCTTTATTCATAAATTTTAAGGGTAATATATGTTTGTTTTTTTGGGGGGAAGGGGGCAGGAGCAAAATATTTTATAAATTATTATTGTTTATTTGTTTTTTAATCAAAAACTGTTATTTTTGTTGTTATTATTATTCATCAACTTCATCAATATTTTATATATTTTTATTTGGCAAAATATTTCTTCGAATGTCTTTTATCAATTTTGTGGAGAAATTTAGGATAGAGGTTAACCATGTTGCGGTGGGAATTGCTAAACTAAAAATTAATAACAGAAATACAGTTTGCCCCCGAGATTCCAAAGCACAGAATGCACTTCAGATCAACAGCCGAAGCATCGTAGGGGGACCCATTCTAATGGAGACAATGTCCTCCACCCGTTTCCAGAACATTGAGGGGCCACTCAAAGAAATGGGTAGTCGAGCTTGAGCCACAGACGGTTGTCTCCATTCTGTATTTCTGTTTTATAATCAACATAATGTATTTTTCATAGTTTTAAATGGCAATAATCAGTTATAGTATGTGATTTATTACATTAACTTATAGATTTTTCTTTACAGTACAGTTATGTTTAAAATCTGCGGTCTGTCTATTGAAAAAGGGATTACTACAAATAAAAAACAGATATTAGAAAACATAAATGTTCCTAATCTCTGTACCTGAGACATGGTTGTGTTATATAAGAAGCTGTCTATAGACGATATACTTATTAAAAACACATATATCTTCATGTATAAGGTAAAGACTATAACATCTTTGCAGGTTTAGATGTTGTATCTAGCCTGATTGTTATCAGTAATTAATATAAATATTAATTACCTGTCTCTTTGTTCCTTTCCTGCAGCTGACGGGGGTATAGGTCCCTTTCACCCTCTCACCGGGCATTAATCACCTATAAAAAGACACAGGTATGATGACATGTCCCTTATACATGCTACAGACGCTAATATATATAACACTTTAGGGCCAGAACTACTTGTCTCAGGGATTATAAAACCGCATTAGAAAAAAGAACAAAAGAAAAGATGGAACCCATTGAGATATAGATGATAGGGATTTTTATTTCTATTGTAGTGCAGTGTATTATCCCTCCTACGATGATGTTGACAGACACTATTGTTAGGTTTTTGGGGGTTCTGTGTTTGCAATGTTTGGGGTATGTGTTATTTTTTGTTTCTTTATTCATAAATTTTAAGGGTAATATATGTTTTTTTATTTTTGGGGAAGGGGGAAGGAGCAAAATATTTTATAAATTATTATTGTTTATTTGTTTTTTAATCAAAAACTGTTATTTTTGTTGTTATTATTATTCATCAACTTCATCAATATTTTATATATTTTTATTCGGCAAAATATTTCTTCGAATGTCTTTTATCAATTTTGTGGAGAAATTTAGGATAGAGGTTAACCATGTTGCGGTGGGAATTGCTAAACTAAAAATTTATAACAGAAATACAGTTTGCCCCCGAGATTCCAAAGCACAGAATGCACTTCAGATCAACAGCCGAAGCATCGTAGGGGGACCCATTCTAATGGAGACAATGTCCTCCACCCGTTTCCACAACATTGAGGGGCCACTCAAAGAAATGGGCAGTCGAGCTTGAGTCACAGACGGTTGTCTCCATTCTGTATTTCTGTTTTATAATCAACATAATGTATTTTTCATAGTTTTAAATGGCAATAATCAGTTATAGTATGTGATTTATTACATTAACTTATAGATTTTTCTTTACAGTACAGTAATGTTTTAAATCTGCGCTCTGTCTATTGAAAAAGGGATTACTACAAATAAAAAACAGATATTAGAAATCATAAATGTTCCCAATCTCTGTACCTGAGACACAGTTGTGTTATATAAGAAGCTGTCTTTAGACGATATACTTATTAAAAACACATATATCTTCATGTATAAGGCAGAGACGATGACATCTCTGCAGGTCTAGATGTTATATCTAGCCTGATTGTTATCAGTAATTAATATAAATATTAATTACCTGTCTCTTTGTTCCTTTCCTGCAGCTGACGGGGGTATAGGTCCCTTTCACCCTCTCACCGGGCATTAATCACCTATAAAAAGACACAGGTATGATAACATGTCCCTTATACATGCTACAGACGCTAATATATATAACACTCTAGGGCCAGAACTACTTGTCTCAGGGATTATAAAACCGTATTAGAAAAAAGAACAAAAGAAAAGATGGAACCCATTGAGATATAGATGATAGGGATTTTTATTTCTATTGTAGTGCAGTGTATTATACCTCCCAGGATGATGTTGACAGACACTATTGTTAGGTTTTTGGGGGTTTTGTGTTTACAATGTTTGGGGTATGTGTTATTTTTTGTTTCTTTATTCATAAATTTTAAGGGTAATATATGTTTGTTTTTTTGGGGGGAAGGGGGCAGGAGCAAAATATTTTATAAATTATTATTGTTTATTTGTTTTTTAATCAAAAACTGTTATTTTTGTTGTTATTATTATTCATCAACTTCATCAATATTTTATATATTTTTATTTGGCAAAATATTTCTTCGAATGTCTTTTATCAATTTTGTGGAGAAATTTAGGATAGAGGTTAACCATGTTGCGGTGGGAATTGCTAAACTAAAAATTAATAACAGAAATACAGTTTGCCCCCGAGATTCCAAAGCACAGAATGCACTTCAGATCAACAGCCGAAGCATCGTAGGGGGACCCATTCTAATGGAGACAATGTCCTCCACCCGTTTCCAGAACATTGAGGGGCCACTCAAAGAAATGGGCAGTCGAGCTTGAGCCACAGACGGTTGTCTCCATTCTGTATTTCTGTTTTATAATCAACATAATGTATTTTTCATAGTTTTAAATGGCAATAATCAGTTATAGTATGTGATTTATTACATTAACTTATAGATTTTTCTTTACAGTACAGTTATGTTTAAAATCTGCGGTCTGTCTATTGAAAAAGGGATTACTACAAATAAAAAACAGATATTAGAAAACATAAATGTTCCTAATCTCTGTACCTGAGACATGGTTGTGTTATATAAGAAGCTGTCTATAGACGATATACTTATTAAAAACACATATATCTTCATGTATAAGGTAAAGACTATAACATCTTTGCAGGTTTAGATGTTGTATCTAGCCTGATTGTTATCAGTAATTAATATAAATATTAATTACCTGTCTCTTTGTTCCTTTCCTGCAGCTGACGGGGGTATAGGTCCCTTTCACCCTCTCACCGGGCATTAATCACCTATAAAAAGACACAGGTATGATGACATGTCCCTTATACATGCTACAGACGCTAATATATATAACACTTTAGGGCCAGAACTACTTGTCTCAGGGATTATAAAACCGCATTAGAAAAAAGAACAAAAGAAAAGATGGAACCCATTGAGATATAGATGATAGGGATTTTTATTTCTATTGTAGTGCAGTGTATTATCCCTCCTACGATGATGTTGACAGACACTATTGTTAGGTTTTTGGGGGTTCTGTGTTTGCAATGTTTGGGGTATGTGTTATTTTTTGTTTCTTTATTCATAAATTTTAAGGGTAATATATGTTTTTTTATTTTTGGGGAAGGGGGAAGGAGCAAAATATTTTATAAATTATTATTGTTTATTTGTTTTTTAATCAAAAACTGTTATTTTTGTTGTTATTATTATTCATCAACTTCATCAATATTTTATATATTTTTATTTGGCAAAATATTTCTTGGAATGTCTTTTATCAATTTTGTGCAGAAATTTAGGATAGAGGTTAACCATGTTGCGGTGGGAATTGCTAAACTAAAAATTAATAACAGAAATACAGTTTGCCCCAGAGATTCCAAAGCACAGAATGCACTTCAGATCAACAGCCGAAGCATCGTAGGGGGACCCATTCTAATGGAGACAATGTCCTCCACCCGTTTCCACAACATTGAGGGGCCACTCAAAGAAAGGGGCAGTCGAGCTTGAGCCACAGACGATTGTCTCCATTCTGTATTTCTGTTTTATAATCAGCATAATATATTTTTCATAGTTTTAAATGGCAATAATCAGTTATAGTATGGGATTTATTACATTAACTTATAGATTTTTCTTTACAGTACAGTTATGTCTTAAAACTGCGGTCTGTCTATTGAAAAAGGGATTACTACAAATAAAAAACAGATATTAGAAATCATAAATGTTCCCAATCTTTGTACCTGAGACACAGTTGTGTTATATAAGAAGCTGTCTATAGACGATATACTTATTAAAAACACATATATCTTCATGTATAAGGTAGAGTCTATGACATCTTTGCAGGTCTAGATGTTATATCTAGCCTGATTGTTATCAGTAATTAATATAAATATTAATTACCTGTCTCTTTGTTCCTTTCCTGCAGCTGATGGGGGTATAGGTCCCTTTCACCCTCTCACCGGGCATCAATCACCTATAAAAAGACACAGGTATGATAACATGTCCCTTATACATGCTACAGACGCTAATATATATAACACTCTAGGGCCAGAACTACTTGTCTCAGGGATTGTAAAACCGCATTAGAAAAAAGAACAAAAGAAAAGATGGAACCCATTGAGATATAGATGATAGGGATTTTTATTTCTATTGTAGTGCAGTGTATTATCCCTCCCAGGATGATGTTGACAGACACTATTGTTAGGTTTTTGGGGGTTTTGTGTTTGCAATGTTTGGGGTATGTGTTATTTTTTGTTTCTTTATTCATAAATTTTAAGGGTAATATATGTTTTTTTATTTTTGGGGAAGGGGGAAGGAGCAAAATATTTTATAAATTATTATTGTTTATTTGTTTTTTAATCAAAAACTGTTATTTTTGTTGTTATTATTATTCATCAACTTCATCAATATTTTATATATTTTTATTTGGCAAAATATTTCTTCGAATGTCTTTTATCAATTTTGTGGAGAAATTTAGGATAGAGGTTAACCATGTTGCGGTGGGAATTGCTAAACTAAAAATTAATAACAGAAATACAGTTTGCCCCCGAGATTCCAAAGCACAGAATGCACTTCAGATCAACAGCCGAAGCATCGTAGGGGGACCCATTCTAATGGAGACAATGTCCTCCACCCGTTTCCAGAACATTGAGGGGCCACTCAAAGAAATGGGCAGTCGAGCTTGAGCCACAGACGGTTGTCTCCATTCTGTATTTCTGTTTTATAATCAACATAATGTATTTTTCATAGTTTTAAATGGCAATAATCAGTTATAGTATGTGATTTATTACATTAACTTATAGATTTTTCTTTACAGTACAGTTATGTTTTAAATCTGCGGTCTGTCTATTGAAAAAGGGATTACTACAAATAAAAAACAGATATTAGAAAACATAAATGTTCCTAATCTCTGTACCTGAGACATGGTTGTGTTATATAAGAAGCTGTCTATAGACGATATACTTATTAAAAACACATATATCTTCATGTATAAGGTAAAGACTATAACATCTTTGCAGGTTTAGATGTTGTATCTAGCCTGATTGTTATCAGTAATTAATATAAATATTAATTACCTGTCTCTTTGTTCCTTTCCTGCAGCTGACGGGGGTATAGGTCCCTTTCACCCTCTCACCGGGCATTAATCACCTATAAAAAGACACAGGTATGATAACATGTCCCTTATACATGCTACAGACGCTAATATATATAACACTCTAGGGCCAGAACTACTTGTCTCAGGGATTATAAAACCGCATTAGAAAAAAGAACAAAAGAAAAGATGGAACCCATTGAGATATAGATGATAGGGATTTTTATTTCTATTGTAGTGCAGTGTATTATCCCTCCTACGATGATGTTGACAGACACTATTGTTAGGTTTTTTGGGGGTTCTGTGTTTGCAATGTTTGGGGTATGTGTTATTTTTTGTTTCTTTATTCATAAATTTTAAGGGTAATATATGTTTTTTTATTTTTGGGGAAGGGGGAAGGAGCAAAATATTTTATAAATTATTATTGTTTATTTGTTTTTTAATCAAAAACTGTTATTTTTGTTATTATTATTATTCATCAACTTCATCAATATTTTATATATTTTTATTTGGCAAAATATTTCTTCGAATGTCTTTTATCAATTTTGTGGAGAAATTTAGGATAGAGGTTAACCATGTTGCGGTGGGAATTGCTAAACTAAAAATTAATAACAGAAATACAGTTTGCCCCCGAGATTCCAAAGCACAGAATGCACTTCAGATCAACAGCCGAAGCATCGTAGGGGGACCCATTCTAATGGAGACAATGTCCTCCACCCGTTTCCAGAACATTGAGGGGCCACTCAAAGAAATGGGTAGTCGAGCTTGAGCCACAGACGGTTGTCTCCATTCTGTATTTATGTTTTATAATCAACATAATGTATTTTTCATAGTTTTAAATGGCAATAATCCGTTATAGTATGTGATTTATTACATTAACTTATAGATTTTTCTTTACAGTACAGTTATGTTTTAAATCTGCGGTCTGTCTATTGAAAAAGGGATTACTACAAATAAAAAACAGATATTAGAAATCATAAATGTTCCTAATCTCTGTACCTGAGACATGGTTGTGTTATATAAGAAGCTGTCTATAGACGATATACTTATTAAAAACACATATATCTTCATGTATAAGGTAAAGACTATGAGATCTTTGCAGGTTTAGATGTTGTATCTAGCCTGATTGTTATCAGTAATTAATATAAATATTAATTACCTGTCTCTTTGTTCCTTTCCTGCAGCTGACGGGGGTATAGGTCCCTTTCACCCTCTCACCGGGCATTAATCACCTATAAAAAGACACAGGTATGATAACATGTCCCTTATACATGCTACAGACGCTAATATATAACACTCTAGGGCCAGAACTACTTGTCTCAGGGATTATAAAACCGCATTAGAAAAAAGAACAAAAGAAAAGATGGAACCCATTGAGATATAGATGATAGGGATTTTTATTTCTATTGTTGTGCAGTGTATTATCCCTCCCAGGATGATGTTGACAGACACTATTGTTAGGTTTTTGGGGGTTTTGTGTTTGCAATGTTTGGGGTATGTGTTATTTTTTGTTTCTTTATTCATAAATTTTAAGGGTAATATATGTTTTTTTTATTTTTGGGGAAGGGGGCAGGAGCAAAATATTTTATAAATTATTATTGTTTATTTGTTTTTTTAATCAAAAACTGTTATTTTTGTTGTTATTATTATTCATCAACTTCATCAATATTTTATATATTTTTATTTGGCAAAATATTTCTTGGAATGTCTTTTATCTATTTTGTGCAGAAATTTAGGATAGAGGTTAACCATGTTGCGGTGGGAATTGCTAAACTAAAAATTAATAACAGAAATACAGTTTGCCCCCGAGATTCCAAAGCACAGAATGCACTTCAGATCAACAGCCGAAGCATCGTAGGGGGACCCATTCTAATGGAGACAATGTCCTCCACCCGTTTCCACAACATTGAGGGGCCACTCAAAGAAAGGGGCAGTCGAGCTTGAGCCACAGATGGTTGTCTCCATTCTGTATTTCTGTTTTATAATCAACATAATGTATTTTTTTTTATAGTTTTAAATGGCAATAATCAGTTATAGTATGGGATTTACTACATTAACTTATAGATTTTTCTTTACAGTACAGTTATGTCTTAAATCTGCGGTCTGTCTATTGAAAAAGGGATTACTACAAATAAAAAACAGATATTAGAAATCATAAATGTTCCCAATCTTTGTACCTGAGACACAGTTGTGTTTTATAAGAAGCTGTCTATAGACGATATACTTATTAAAAACACATATATCTTCATGTATAAAGTAGAGACTATGACATCTTTGCAGGTCTAGATGTTATATCTAGCCTGATTGTTATCAGTAATTAATATAAATATTAATTACCTGTCTCTTTGTTCCTTTCCTGCAGCTGACGGGGGTATAGGTCCCTTTCACCCTCTCACCGGGCATTAATCACCTATAAAAAGACACAGGTATGATAACATGTCCCTTATACATGCTACAGACGCTAATATATCTAACACTCTAGGGCCAGAACTACTTGTCTCAGGGATTATAAAACCGCATTAGAAAAAAGAACAAAAGAAAAGATGGAACCCATTGAGATATAGATGATAGGGATTTTTATTTCTATTGTAGTGCAGTGTATTATCCCTCCTACGATGATGTTGACAGACACTATTGTTAGGTTTTTGGGGGTTCTGTGTTTGCAATGTTTGGGGTATGTGTTATTTTTTGTTTCTTTATTCATAAATTTTAAGGGTAATATATGTTTTTTTATTTTTGGGGAAGGGGGAAGGAGCAAAATATTTTATAAATTATTATTGTTTATTTGTTTTTTAATCAAAAACTGTTATTTTTGTTGTTATTATTATTCATCAACTTCATCAATATTTTATATATTTTTATTTGGCAAAATATTTCTTGAATGTCTTTTATCAATTTTGTGGAGAAATTTAGGATAGAGGTTAACCATGTTGCGGTGAGAATTGCTAAACTAAAAATTAATAACAGAAATACAGTTTGCCCCCGAGATTCCAAAGCACAGAATGCACTTCAGATCAACAGCCGAAGCATCGTAGGGGGACCCATTCTAATGGAGACAATGTCCTCCACCCGTTTCCAGAACATTGAGGGGCCACTCAAAGAAATGAGCAGTCGAGCTTGAGCCACAGACGGTTGTCTCCATTCTGTATTTCTGTTTTATAATCAACATAATGTATTTTTCATAGTTTTAAATGGCAATAATCAGTTATAGTATTTGATTTATTACATTAACTTATAGATTTTTCTTTACAGTACAGTTATGTCTTAAATCTGCGGTCAGTCTATTGAAAAAGGGATTACTACAAATAAAAAACAGATATTAGAAAACATAAATGTTCCTAATCTCTGTACCTGAGACATGGTTGTGTTATATAAGAAGCTGTCTATAGACGATATACTTATTAAAAACACATATATCTTCATGTATAAGGTAAAGACTATGACATCTTTGCAGGTCTAGATGTTGTATCTAGCCTGATTGTTATCAGTAATTAATATAAATATTAATTACCTGTCTCTTTATTCCTTTCCTGCAGCTGACGGGGGTATAGGTCCCTGTCACCCTCTCACCGGGCATTAATCACCTATAAAAAGACACAGGTATGATAACATGTCCCTTATACATGCTACAGACGCTAATATATATAACACTCTAGGGCCAGAACTACTTGTCTCAGGGATTATAAAACCGCATTAGAAAAAAGAACAAAAGAAAAGATGGAACCCATTGAGATATAGATGATAGGGATTTTTATTTCTATTGTAGTGCAGTGTATTATCCCTCCCACGATGATGTTGACAGACACTATTGTTAGGTTTTTGGGGGTTCTGTGTTTGCAATGTTTGGGGTATGTGTTATTTTTTGTTTCTTTATTCATAAATTTTAAGGGTAATATATGTTTTTTTATTTTTGGGGAAGGGGGAAGGAGCAAAATATTTTATAAATTATTATTGTTTATTTGTTTTTTAATCAAAAACTGTTATTTTTGTTGTTATTATTATTCATCAACTTCATCAATATTTTATATATTTTTATTCGGCAAAATATTTCTTCGAATGTCTTTTATCAATTTTGTGGAGAAATTTAGGATAGAGGTTAACCATGTTGCGGTGGGAATTGCTAAACTAAAAATTTATAACAGAAATACAGTTTGCCCCCGAGATTCCAAAGCACAGAATGCACTTCAGATCAACAGCCGAAGCATCGTAGGGGGACCCATTCTAATGGAGACAATGTCCTCCACCCGTTTCCACAACATTGAGGGGCCACTCAAAGAAATGGGCAGTCGAGCTTGAGTCACAGACGGTTGTCTCCATTCTGTATTTCTGTTTTATAATCAACATAATGTATTTTTCATAGTTTTAAATGGCAATAATCAGTTATAGTATGTGATTTATTACATTAACTTATAGATTTTTCTTTACAGTACAGTAATGTTTTAAATCTGCGCTCTGTCTATTGAAAAAGGGATTACTACAAATAAAAAACAGATATTAGAAATCATAAATGTTCCCAATCTCTGTACCTGAGACACAGTTGTGTTATATAAGAAGCTGTCTTTAGACGATATACTTATTAAAAACACATATATCTTCATGTATAAGGCAGAGACGATGACATCTCTGCAGGTCTAGATGTTATATCTAGCCTGATTGTTATCAGTAATTAATATAAATATTAATTACCTGTCTCTTTGTTCCTTTCCTGCAGCTGACGGGGGTATAGGTCCCTTTCACCCTCTCACCGGGCATTAATCACCTATAAAAAGACACAGGTATGATAACATGTCCCTTATACATGCTACAGACGCTAATATATATAACACTCTAGGGCCAGAACTACTTGTCTCAGGGATTATAAAACCGTATTAGAAAAAAGAACAAAAGAAAAGATGGAACCCATTGAGATATAGATGATAGGGATTTTTATTTCTATTGTAGTGCAGTGTATTATACCTCCCAGGATGATGTTGACAGACACTATTGTTAGGTTTTTGGGGGTTTTGTGTTTACAATGTTTGGGGTATGTGTTATTTTTTGTTTCTTTATTCATAAATTTTAAGGGTAATATATGTTTGTTTTTTTGGGGGGAAGGGGGCAGGAGCAAAATATTTTATAAATTATTATTGTTTATTTGTTTTTTAATCAAAAACTGTTATTTTTGTTGTTATTATTATTCATCAACTTCATCAATATTTTATATATTTTTATTTGGCAAAATATTTCTTCGAATGTCTTTTATCAATTTTGTGGAGAAATTTAGGATAGAGGTTAACCATGTTGCGGTGGGAATTGCTAAACTAAAAATTAATAACAGAAATACAGTTTGCCCCCGAGATTCCAAAGCACAGAATGCACTTCAGATCAACAGCCGAAGCATCGTAGGGGGACCCATTCTAATGGAGACAATGTCCTCCACCCGTTTCCAGAACATTGAGGGGCCACTCAAAGAAATGGGCAGTCGAGCTTGAGCCACAGACGGTTGTCTCCATTCTGTATTTCTGTTTTATAATCAACATAATGTATTTTTCATAGTTTTAAATGGCAATAATCAGTTATAGTATGTGATTTATTACATTAACTTATAGATTTTTCTTTACAGTACAGTTATGTTTAAAATCTGCGGTCTGTCTATTGAAAAAGGGATTACTACAAATAAAAAACAGATATTAGAAAACATAAATGTTCCTAATCTCTGTACCTGAGACATGGTTGTGTTATATAAGAAGCTGTCTATAGACGATATACTTATTAAAAACACATATATCTTCATGTATAAGGTAAAGACTATAACATCTTTGCAGGTTTAGATGTTGTATCTAGCCTGATTGTTATCAGTAATTAATATAAATATTAATTACCTGTCTCTTTGTTCCTTTCCTGCAGCTGACGGGGGTATAGGTCCCTTTCACCCTCTCACCGGGCATTAATCACCTATAAAAAGACACAGGTATGATGACATGTCCCTTATACATGCTACAGACGCTAATATATATAACACTTTAGGGCCAGAACTACTTGTCTCAGGGATTATAAAACCGCATTAGAAAAAAGAACAAAAGAAAAGATGGAACCCATTGAGATATAGATGATAGGGATTTTTATTTCTATTGTAGTGCAGTGTATTATCCCTCCTACGATGATGTTGACAGACACTATTGTTAGGTTTTTGGGGGTTCTGTGTTTGCAATGTTTGGGGTATGTGTTATTTTTTGTTTCTTTATTCATAAATTTTAAGGGTAATATATGTTTTTTTATTTTTGGGGAAGGGGGAAGGAGCAAAATATTTTATAAATTATTATTGTTTATTTGTTTTTTAATCAAAAACTGTTATTTTTGTTGTTATTATTATTCATCAACTTCATCAATATTTTATATATTTTTATTTGGCAAAATATTTCTTGGAATGTCTTTTATCAATTTTGTGCAGAAATTTAGGATAGAGGTTAACCATGTTGCGGTGGGAATTGCTAAACTAAAAATTAATAACAGAAATACAGTTTGCCCCAGAGATTCCAAAGCACAGAATGCACTTCAGATCAACAGCCGAAGCATCGTAGGGGGACCCATTCTAATGGAGACAATGTCCTCCACCCGTTTCCACAACATTGAGGGGCCACTCAAAGAAAGGGGCAGTCGAGCTTGAGCCACAGACGATTGTCTCCATTCTGTATTTCTGTTTTATAATCAGCATAATATATTTTTCATAGTTTTAAATGGCAATAATCAGTTATAGTATGGGATTTATTACATTAACTTATAGATTTTTCTTTACAGTACAGTTATGTCTTAAAACTGCGGTCTGTCTATTGAAAAAGGGATTACTACAAATAAAAAACAGATATTAGAAATCATAAATGTTCCCAATCTTTGTACCTGAGACACAGTTGTGTTATATAAGAAGCTGTCTATAGACGATATACTTATTAAAAACACATATATCTTCATGTATAAGGTAGAGTCTATGACATCTTTGCAGGTCTAGATGTTATATCTAGCCTGATTGTTATCAGTAATTAATATAAATATTAATTACCTGTCTCTTTGTTCCTTTCCTGCAGCTGATGGGGGTATAGGTCCCTTTCACCCTCTCACCGGGCATCAATCACCTATAAAAAGACACAGGTATGATAACATGTCCCTTATACATGCTACAGACGCTAATATATATAACACTCTAGGGCCAGAACTACTTGTCTCAGGGATTGTAAAACCGCATTAGAAAAAAGAACAAAAGAAAAGATGGAACCCATTGAGATATAGATGATAGGGATTTTTATTTCTATTGTAGTGCAGTGTATTATCCCTCCCAGGATGATGTTGACAGACACTATTGTTAGGTTTTTGGGGGTTTTGTGTTTGCAATGTTTGGGGTATGTGTTATTTTTTGTTTCTTTATTCATAAATTTTAAGGGTAATATATGTTTTTTTATTTTTGGGGAAGGGGGAAGGAGCAAAATATTTTATAAATTATTATTGTTTATTTGTTTTTTAATCAAAAACTGTTATTTTTGTTGTTATTATTATTCATCAACTTCATCAATATTTTATATATTTTTATTTGGCAAAATATTTCTTCGAATGTCTTTTATCAATTTTGTGGAGAAATTTAGGATAGAGGTTAACCATGTTGCGGTGGGAATTGCTAAACTAAAAATTAATAACAGAAATACAGTTTGCCCCCGAGATTCCAAAGCACAGAATGCACTTCAGATCAACAGCCGAAGCATCGTAGGGGGACCCATTCTAATGGAGACAATGTCCTCCACCCGTTTCCAGAACATTGAGGGGCCACTCAAAGAAATGGGCAGTCGAGCTTGAGCCACAGACGGTTGTCTCCATTCTGTATTTCTGTTTTATAATCAACATAATGTATTTTTCATAGTTTTAAATGGCAATAATCAGTTATAGTATGTGATTTATTACATTAACTTATAGATTTTTCTTTACAGTACAGTTATGTTTTAAATCTGCGGTCTGTCTATTGAAAAAGGGATTACTACAAATAAAAAACAGATATTAGAAAACATAAATGTTCCTAATCTCTGTACCTGAGACATGGTTGTGTTATATAAGAAGCTGTCTATAGACGATATACTTATTAAAAACACATATATCTTCATGTATAAGGTAAAGACTATAACATCTTTGCAGGTTTAGATGTTGTATCTAGCCTGATTGTTATCAGTAATTAATATAAATATTAATTACCTGTCTCTTTGTTCCTTTCCTGCAGCTGACGGGGGTATAGGTCCCTTTCACCCTCTCACCGGGCATTAATCACCTATAAAAAGACACAGGTATGATAACATGTCCCTTATACATGCTACAGACGCTAATATATATAACACTCTAGGGCCAGAACTACTTGTCTCAGGGATTATAAAACCGCATTAGAAAAAAGAACAAAAGAAAAGATGGAACCCATTGAGATATAGATGATAGGGATTTTTATTTCTATTGTAGTGCAGTGTATTATCCCTCCTACGATGATGTTGACAGACACTATTGTTAGGTTTTTTGGGGGTTCTGTGTTTGCAATGTTTGGGGTATGTGTTATTTTTTGTTTCTTTATTCATAAATTTTAAGGGTAATATATGTTTTTTTATTTTTGGGGAAGGGGGAAGGAGCAAAATATTTTATAAATTATTATTGTTTATTTGTTTTTTAATCAAAAACTGTTATTTTTGTTATTATTATTATTCATCAACTTCATCAATATTTTATATATTTTTATTTGGCAAAATATTTCTTCGAATGTCTTTTATCAATTTTGTGGAGAAATTTAGGATAGAGGTTAACCATGTTGCGGTGGGAATTGCTAAACTAAAAATTAATAACAGAAATACAGTTTGCCCCCGAGATTCCAAAGCACAGAATGCACTTCAGATCAACAGCCGAAGCATCGTAGGGGGACCCATTCTAATGGAGACAATGTCCTCCACCCGTTTCCAGAACATTGAGGGGCCACTCAAAGAAATGGGTAGTCGAGCTTGAGCCACAGACGGTTGTCTCCATTCTGTATTTATGTTTTATAATCAACATAATGTATTTTTCATAGTTTTAAATGGCAATAATCCGTTATAGTATGTGATTTATTACATTAACTTATAGATTTTTCTTTACAGTACAGTTATGTTTTAAATCTGCGGTCTGTCTATTGAAAAAGGGATTACTACAAATAAAAAACAGATATTAGAAATCATAAATGTTCCTAATCTCTGTACCTGAGACATGGTTGTGTTATATAAGAAGCTGTCTATAGACGATATACTTATTAAAAACACATATATCTTCATGTATAAGGTAAAGACTATGAGATCTTTGCAGGTTTAGATGTTGTATCTAGCCTGATTGTTATCAGTAATTAATATAAATATTAATTACCTGTCTCTTTGTTCCTTTCCTGCAGCTGACGGGGGTATAGGTCCCTTTCACCCTCTCACCGGGCATTAATCACCTATAAAAAGACACAGGTATGATAACATGTCCCTTATACATGCTACAGACGCTAATATATAACACTCTAGGGCCAGAACTACTTGTCTCAGGGATTATAAAACCGCATTAGAAAAAAGAACAAAAGAAAAGATGGAACCCATTGAGATATAGATGATAGGGATTTTTATTTCTATTGTTGTGCAGTGTATTATCCCTCCCAGGATGATGTTGACAGACACTATTGTTAGGTTTTTGGGGGTTTTGTGTTTGCAATGTTTGGGGTATGTGTTATTTTTTGTTTCTTTATTCATAAATTTTAAGGGTAATATATGTTTTTTTTATTTTTGGGGAAGGGGGCAGGAGCAAAATATTTTATAAATTATTATTGTTTATTTGTTTTTTTAATCAAAAACTGTTATTTTTGTTGTTATTATTATTCATCAACTTCATCAATATTTTATATATTTTTATTTGGCAAAATATTTCTTGGAATGTCTTTTATCTATTTTGTGCAGAAATTTAGGATAGAGGTTAACCATGTTGCGGTGGGAATTGCTAAACTAAAAATTAATAACAGAAATACAGTTTGCCCCCGAGATTCCAAAGCACAGAATGCACTTCAGATCAACAGCCGAAGCATCGTAGGGGGACCCATTCTAATGGAGACAATGTCCTCCACCCGTTTCCACAACATTGAGGGGCCACTCAAAGAAAGGGGCAGTCGAGCTTGAGCCACAGATGGTTGTCTCCATTCTGTATTTCTGTTTTATAATCAACATAATGTATTTTTTTTTATAGTTTTAAATGGCAATAATCAGTTATAGTATGGGATTTACTACATTAACTTATAGATTTTTCTTTACAGTACAGTTATGTCTTAAATCTGCGGTCTGTCTATTGAAAAAGGGATTACTACAAATAAAAAACAGATATTAGAAATCATAAATGTTCCCAATCTTTGTACCTGAGACACAGTTGTGTTTTATAAGAAGCTGTCTATAGACGATATACTTATTAAAAACACATATATCTTCATGTATAAAGTAGAGACTATGACATCTTTGCAGGTCTAGATGTTATATCTAGCCTGATTGTTATCAGTAATTAATATAAATATTAATTACCTGTCTCTTTGTTCCTTTCCTGCAGCTGACGGGGGTATAGGTCCCTTTCACCCTCTCACCGGGCATTAATCACCTATAAAAAGACACAGGTATGATAACATGTCCCTTATACATGCTACAGACGCTAATATATCTAACACTCTAGGGCCAGAACTACTTGTCTCAGGGATTATAAAACCGCATTAGAAAAAAGAACAAAAGAAAAGATGGAACCCATTGAGATATAGATGATAGGGATTTTTATTTCTATTGTAGTGCAGTGTATTATCCCTCCTACGATGATGTTGACAGACACTATTGTTAGGTTTTTGGGGGTTCTGTGTTTGCAATGTTTGGGGTATGTGTTATTTTTTGTTTCTTTATTCATAAATTTTAAGGGTAATATATGTTTTTTTATTTTTGGGGAAGGGGGAAGGAGCAAAATATTTTATAAATTATTATTGTTTATTTGTTTTTTAATCAAAAACTGTTATTTTTGTTGTTATTATTATTCATCAACTTCATCAATATTTTATATATTTTTATTTGGCAAAATATTTCTTGAATGTCTTTTATCAATTTTGTGGAGAAATTTAGGATAGAGGTTAACCATGTTGCGGTGAGAATTGCTAAACTAAAAATTAATAACAGAAATACAGTTTGCCCCCGAGATTCCAAAGCACAGAATGCACTTCAGATCAACAGCCGAAGCATCGTAGGGGGACCCATTCTAATGGAGACAATGTCCTCCACCCGTTTCCAGAACATTGAGGGGCCACTCAAAGAAATGAGCAGTCGAGCTTGAGCCACAGACGGTTGGCTCCATTCTGTATTTCTGTTTTATAATCAACATAATGTATTTTTCATAGTTTTAAATGGCAATAATCAGTTATAGTATTTGATTTATTACATTAACTTATAGATTTTTCTTTACAGTACAGTTATGTCTTAAATCTGCGGTCAGTCTATTGAAAAAGGGATTACTACAAATAAAAAACAGATATTAGAAAACATAAATGTTCCTAATCTCTGTACCTGAGACATGGTTGTGTTATATAAGAAGCTGTCTATAGACGATATACTTATTAAAAACACATATATCTTCATGTATAAGGTAAAGACTATGACATCTTTGCAGGTCTAGATGTTGTATCTAGCCTGATTGTTATCAGTAATTAATATAAATATTAATTACCTGTCTCTTTATTCCTTTCCTGCAGCTGACGGGGGTATAGGTCCCTGTCACCCTCTCACCGGGCATTAATCACCTATAAAAAGACACAGGTATGATAACATGTCCCTTATACATGCTACAGACGCTAATATATATAACACTCTAGGGCCAGAACTACTTGTCTCAGGGATTATAAAACCGCATTAGAAAAAAGAACAAAAGAAAAGATGGAACCCATTGAGATATAGATGATAGGGATTTTTATTTCTATTGTAGTGCAGTGTATTATCCCTCCCACGATGATGTTGACAGACACTATTGTTAGGTTTTTGGGGGTTCTGTGTTTGCAATGTTTGGGGTATGTGTTATTTTTTGTTTCTTTATTCATAAATTTTAAGGGTAATATATGTTTTTTTATTTTTGGGGAAGGGGGAAGGAGCAAAATATTTTATAAATTATTATTGTTTATTTGTTTTTTAATCAAAAACTGTTATTTTTGTTGTTATTATTATTCATCAACTTCATCAATATTTTATATATTTTTATTCGGCAAAATATTTCTTCGAATGTCTTTTATCAATTTTGTGGAGAAATTTAGGATAGAGGTTAACCATGTTGCGGTGGGAATTGCTAAACTAAAAATTTATAACAGAAATACAGTTTGCCCCCGAGATTCCAAAGCACAGAATGCACTTCAGATCAACAGCCGAAGCATCGTAGGGGGACCCATTCTAATGGAGACAATGTCCTCCACCCGTTTCCACAACATTGAGGGGCCACTCAAAGAAATGGGCAGTCGAGCTTGAGTCACAGACGGTTGTCTCCATTCTGTATTTCTGTTTTATAATCAACATAATGTATTTTTCATAGTTTTAAATGGCAATAATCAGTTATAGTATGTGATTTATTACATTAACTTATAGATTTTTCTTTACAGTACAGTAATGTTTTAAATCTGCGCTCTGTCTATTGAAAAAGGGATTACTACAAATAAAAAACAGATATTAGAAATCATAAATGTTCCCAATCTCTGTACCTGAGACACAGTTGTGTTATATAAGAAGCTGTCTTTAGACGATATACTTATTAAAAACACATATATCTTCATGTATAAGGCAGAGACGATGACATCTCTGCAGGTCTAGATGTTATATCTAGCCTGATTGTTATCAGTAATTAATATAAATATTAATTACCTGTCTCTTTGTTCCTTTCCTGCAGCTGACGGGGGTATAGGTCCCTTTCACCCTCTCACCGGGCATTAATCACCTATAAAAAGACACAGGTATGATAACATGTCCCTTATACATGCTACAGACGCTAATATATATAACACTCTAGGGCCAGAACTACTTGTCTCAGGGATTATAAAACCGTATTAGAAAAAAGAACAAAAGAAAAGATGGAACCCATTGAGATATAGATGATAGGGATTTTTATTTCTATTGTAGTGCAGTGTATTATACCTCCCAGGATGATGTTGACAGACACTATTGTTAGGTTTTTGGGGGTTTTGTGTTTACAATGTTTGGGGTATGTGTTATTTTTTGTTTCTTTATTCATAAATTTTAAGGGTAATATATGTTTGTTTTTTTGGGGGGAAGGGGGCAGGAGCAAAATATTTTATAAATTATTATTGTTTATTTGTTTTTTAATCAAAAACTGTTATTTTTGTTGTTATTATTATTCATCAACTTCATCAATATTTTATATATTTTTATTTGGCAAAATATTTCTTCGAATGTCTTTTATCAATTTTGTGGAGAAATTTAGGATAGAGGTTAACCATGTTGCGGTGGGAATTGCTAAACTAAAAATTAATAACAGAAATACAGTTTGCCCCCGAGATTCCAAAGCACAGAATGCACTTCAGATCAACAGCCGAAGCATCGTAGGGGGACCCATTCTAATGGAGACAATGTCCTCCACCCGTTTCCAGAACATTGAGGGGCCACTCAAAGAAATGGGCAGTCGAGCTTGAGCCACAGACGGTTGTCTCCATTCTGTATTTCTGTTTTATAATCAACATAATGTATTTTTCATAGTTTTAAATGGCAATAATCAGTTATAGTATGTGATTTATTACATTAACTTATAGATTTTTCTTTACAGTACAGTTATGTTTAAAATCTGCGGTCTGTCTATTGAAAAAGGGATTACTACAAATAAAAAACAGATATTAGAAAACATAAATGTTCCTAATCTCTGTACCTGAGACATGGTTGTGTTATATAAGAAGCTGTCTATAGACGATATACTTATTAAAAACACATATATCTTCATGTATAAGGTAAAGACTATAACATCTTTGCAGGTTTAGATGTTGTATCTAGCCTGATTGTTATCAGTAATTAATATAAATATTAATTACCTGTCTCTTTGTTCCTTTCCTGCAGCTGACGGGGGTATAGGTCCCTTTCACCCTCTCACCGGGCATTAATCACCTATAAAAAGACACAGGTATGATGACATGTCCCTTATACATGCTACAGACGCTAATATATATAACACTTTAGGGCCAGAACTACTTGTCTCAGGGATTATAAAACCGCATTAGAAAAAAGAACAAAAGAAAAGATGGAACCCATTGAGATATAGATGATAGGGATTTTTATTTCTATTGTAGTGCAGTGTATTATCCCTCCTACGATGATGTTGACAGACACTATTGTTAGGTTTTTGGGGGTTCTGTGTTTGCAATGTTTGGGGTATGTGTTATTTTTTGTTTCTTTATTCATAAATTTTAAGGGTAATATATGTTTTTTTATTTTTGGGGAAGGGGGAAGGAGCAAAATATTTTATAAATTATTATTGTTTATTTGTTTTTTAATCAAAAACTGTTATTTTTGTTGTTATTATTATGCATCAACTTCATCAATATTTTATATATTTTTATTTGGCAAAATATTTCTTCGAATGTCTTTTATCAATTTTGTGGAGAAATTTAGGATAGAGGTTAACCATGTTGCGGTGGGAATTGCTAAACTAAAAATTAATAACAGAAATACAGTTTGCCCCCGAGATTCCAAAGCACAGAATGCACTTCAGATCAACAGCCGAAGCATCGTAGGGGGACCCATTCTAATGGAGACAATGTCCTCCACCCGTTTCCAGAACATTGAGGGGCCACTCAAAGAAATGGGCAGTCGAGCTTGAGCCACAGACGGTTGTCTCCATTCTGTATTTCTGTTTTATAATCAACATAATGTATTTTTCATAGTTTTAAATGGCAATAATCAGTTATAGTATGTGATTTATTACATTAACTTATAGATTTTTCTTTACAGTACAGTTATGTTTTAAATCTGCGGTCTGTCTATTGAAAAAGGGATTACTACAAATAAAAAACAGATATTAGAAAACATAAATGTTCCTAATCTCTGTACCTGAGACATGGTTGTGTTATATAAGAAGCTGTCTATAGACGATATACTTATTAAAAACACATATATCTTCATGTATAAGGTAAAGACTATAACATCTTTGCAGGTTGAGATGTTGTATCTAGCCTGATTGTTATCAGTAATTAATATAAATATTAATTACCTGTCTCTTTGTTCCTTTCCTGCAGCTGACGGGGGTATAGGTCCCTTTCACCCTCTCACCGGGCATTAATCACCTATAAAAAGACACAGGTATGATAACATGTCCCTTATACATGCTACAGACGCTAATATATATAACACTCTAGGGCCAGAACTACTTGTCTCAGGGATTATAAAACCGCATTAGAAAAAAGAACAAAAGAAAAGATGGAACCCATTGAGATATAGATGAAAGGGATTTTTATTTCTATTGTAGTGCAGTGTATTATCCCTCCTACGATGATGTTGACAGACACTATTGTTAGGTTTTTTGGGGGTTCTGTGTTTGCAATGTTTGGGGTATGTGTTATTTTTTGTTTCTTTATTCATAAATTTTAAGGGTAATATATGTTTTTTTTATTTTTGGGGAAGGGGGAAGGAGCAAAATGTTTTATAAATTATTATTGTTTATTTGTTTTTTAATCAAAAACTGTTATTTTTTTTGTTATTATTATTCATCAACTTCATCAATATTTTATATATTTTTATTTGGCAAAATATTTCTTCGAATGTCTTTTATCAATTTTGTGGAGAAATTTAGGATAGAGGTTAACCATGTTGCGGTGGGAATTGCTAAACTAAAAATTAATAACAGAAATACAGTTTGCCCCCGAGATTCCAAAGCACAGAATGCACTTCAGATCAACAGCCGAAGCATCGTAGGGGGACCCATTCTAATGGAGACAATGTCCTCCACCCGTTTCCAGAACATTGAGGGGCCACTCAAAGAAATGGGCAGTCGAGCTTGAGCCACAGACGGTTGTCTCCATTCTGTATTTATGTTTTATAATCAACATAATGTATTTTTCATAGTTTTAAATGGCAATAATCAGTTATAGTATGTGATTTATTACATTAACTTATAGATTTTTCTTTACAGTACAGTTATGTTTTAAATCTGCGGTCTGTCTATTGAAAAAGGGATTACTACAAATAAAAAACAGATATTAGAAATCATAAATGTTCCTAATCTCTGTACCTGAGACATGGTTGTGTTATATAAGAAGCTGTCTATAGACGATATACTTATTAAAAACACATATATCTTCATGTATAAGGTAAAGACTATGAGATCTTTGCAGGTTTAGATGTTGTATCTAGCCTGATTGTTATCAGTAATTAATATAAATATTAATTACCTGTCTCTTTGTTCCTTTCCTGCAGCTGACGGGGGTATAGGTCCCTTTCACCCTCTCACCGGGCATTAATCACCTATAAAAAGACACAGGTATGATAACATGTCCCTTATACATGCTACAGACGCTAATATATAACACTCTAGGGCCAGAACTACTTGTCTCAGGGATTATAAAACCGCATTAGAAAAAAGAACAAAAGAAAAGATGGAACCCATTGAGATATAGATGATAGGGATTTTTATTTCTATTGTAGTGCAGTGTATTATCCCTCCCAGGATGATGTTGACAGACACTATTGTTAGGTTTTTGGGGGTTTTGTGTTTGCAATGTTTGGAGTATGTGTTATTTTTTGTTTCTTTATTCATAAATTTTAAGGGTAACATATGTTTTTTTATTTTTGGGGAAGGGGGCAGGAGCAAAATATTTTATAAATGATTATTGTTTATTTGTTTTTTAATCAAAAACTGTTATTTTTGTTGTTATTATTATTCATCAACTTCATCAATATTTTATATATTTTTATTTGGCAAAATATTTCTTGGAATGTCTTTTATCAATTTTGTGCAGAAATTTAGGATAGAGGTTAACCATGTTGCGGTGGGAATTGCTAAACTAAAAATTAATAACAGAAATACAGTTTGCCCCAGAGATTCCAAAGCACAGAATGCACTTCAGATCAACAGCCGAAGCATCGTAGGGGGACCCATTCTAATGGAGACAATGTCCTCCACCCGTTTCCACAACATTGAGGGGCCACTCAAAGAAAGGGGCAGTCGAGCTTGAGCCACAGACGATTGTCTCCATTCTGTATTTCTGTTTTATAATCAGCATAATATATTTTTCATAGTTTTAAATGGCAATAATCAGTTATAGTATGGGATTTATTACATTAACTTATAGATTTTTCTTTACAGTACAGTTATGTCTTAAAACTGCGGTCTGTCTATTGAAAAAGGGATTACTACAAATAAAAAACAGATATTAGAAATCATAAATGTTCCCAATCTTTGTACCTGAGACACAGTTGTGTTATATAAGAAGCTGTCTATAGACGATATACTTATTAAAAACACATATATCTTCATGTATAAGGTAGAGTCTATGACATCTTTGCAGGTCTAGATGTTATATCTAGCCTGATTGTTATCAGTAATTAATATAAATATTAATTACCTGTCTCTTTGTTCCTTTCCTGCAGCTGATGGGGGTATAGGTCCCTTTCACCCTCTCACCGGGCATCAATCACCTATAAAAAGACACAGGTATGATAACATGTCCCTTATACATGCTACAGACGCTAATATATATAACACTCTAGGGCCAGAACTACTTGTCTCAGGGATTGTAAAACCGCATTAGAAAAAAGAACAAAAGAAAAGATGGAACCCATTGAGATATAGATGATAGGGATTTTTATTTCTATTGTAGTGCAGTGTATTATCCCTCCCAGGATGATGTTGACAGACACTATTGTTAGGTTTTTGGGGGTTTTGTGTTTGCAATGTTTGGGGTATGTGTTATTTTTTGTTTCTTTATTCATAAATTTTAAGGGTAATATATGTTTTTTTATTTTTGGGGAAGGGGGAAGGAGCAAAATATTTTATAAATTATTATTGTTTATTTGTTTTTTAATCAAAAACTGTTATTTTTGTTGTTATTATTATTCATCAACTTCATCAATATTTTATATATTTTTATTTGGCAAAATATTTCTTCGAATGTCTTTTATCAATTTTGTGGAGAAATTTAGGATAGAGGTTAACCATGTTGCGGTGGGAATTGCTAAACTAAAAATTAATAACAGAAATACAGTTTGCCCCCGAGATTCCAAAGCACAGAATGCACTTCAGATCAACAGCCGAAGCATCGTAGGGGGACCCATTCTAATGGAGACAATGTCCTCCACCCGTTTCCAGAACATTGAGGGGCCACTCAAAGAAATGGGCAGTCGAGCTTGAGCCACAGACGGTTGTCTCCATTCTGTATTTCTGTTTTATAATCAACATAATGTATTTTTCATAGTTTTAAATGGCAATAATCAGTTATAGTATGTGATTTATTACATTAACTTATAGATTTTTCTTTACAGTACAGTTATGTTTTAAATCTGCGGTCTGTCTATTGAAAAAGGGATTACTACAAATAAAAAACAGATATTAGAAAACATAAATGTTCCTAATCTCTGTACCTGAGACATGGTTGTGTTATATAAGAAGCTGTCTATAGACGATATACTTATTAAAAACACATATATCTTCATGTATAAGGTAAAGACTATAACATCTTTGCAGGTTTAGATGTTGTATCTAGCCTGATTGTTATCAGTAATTAATATAAATATTAATTACCTGTCTCTTTGTTCCTTTCCTGCAGCTGACGGGGGTATAGGTCCCTTTCACCCTCTCACCGGGCATTAATCACCTATAAAAAGACACAGGTATGATAACATGTCCCTTATACATGCTACAGACGCTAATATATATAACACTCTAGGGCCAGAACTACTTGTCTCAGGGATTATAAAACCGCATTAGAAAAAAGAACAAAAGAAAAGATGGAACCCATTGAGATATAGATGATAGGGATTTTTATTTCTATTGTAGTGCAGTGTATTATCCCTCCTACGATGATGTTGACAGACACTATTGTTAGGTTTTTTGGGGGTTCTGTGTTTGCAATGTTTGGGGTATGTGTTATTTTTTGTTTCTTTATTCATAAATTTTAAGGGTAATATATGTTTTTTTATTTTTGGGGAAGGGGGAAGGAGCAAAATATTTTATAAATTATTATTGTTTATTTGTTTTTTAATCAAAAACTGTTATTTTTGTTATTATTATTATTCATCAACTTCATCAATATTTTATATATTTTTATTTGGCAAAATATTTCTTCGAATGTCTTTTATCAATTTTGTGGAGAAATTTAGGATAGAGGTTAACCATGTTGCGGTGGGAATTGCTAAACTAAAAATTAATAACAGAAATACAGTTTGCCCCCGAGATTCCAAAGCACAGAATGCACTTCAGATCAACAGCCGAAGCATCGTAGGGGGACCCATTCTAATGGAGACAATGTCCTCCACCCGTTTCCAGAACATTGAGGGGCCACTCAAAGAAATGGGTAGTCGAGCTTGAGCCACAGACGGTTGTCTCCATTCTGTATTTCTGTTTTATAATCAACATAATGTATTTTTCATAGTTTTAAATGGCAATAATCAGTTATAGTATGTGATTTATTACATTAACTTATAGATTTTTCTTTACAGTACAGTTATGTTTTAAATCTGCGGTCTGTCTATTGAAAAAGGGATTACTACAAATAAAAAACAGATATTAGAAATCATAAATGTTCCTAATCTCTGTACCTGAGACATGGTTGTGTTATATAAGAAGCTGTCTATAGACGATATACTTATTAAAAACACATATATCTTCATGTATAAGGTAAAGACTATGAGATCTTTGCAGGTTTAGATGTTGTATCTAGCCTGATTGTTATCAGTAATTAATATAAATATTAATTACCTGTCTCTTTGTTCCTTTCCTGCAGCTGACGGGGGTATAGGTCCCTTTCACCCTCTCACCGGGCATTAATCACCTATAAAAAGACACAGGTATGATAACATGTCCCTTATACATGCTACAGACGCTAATATATAACACTCTAGGGCCAGAACTACTTGTCTCAGGGATTATAAAACCGCATTAGAAAAAAGAACAAAAGAAAAGATGGAACCCATTGAGATATAGATGATAGGGATTTTTATTTCTATTGTAGTGCAGTGTATTATCCCTCCCAGGATGATGTTGACAGACACTATTGTTAGGTTTTTGGGGGTTTTGTGTTTGCAATGTTTGGGGTATGTGTTATTTTTTGTTTCTTTATTCATAAATTTTAAGGGTAATATATGTTTTTTTTTATTTTTGGGGAAGGGGGCAGGAGCAAAATATTTTATAAATTATTTTTGTTTTTTTGTTTTTTAATCAAAAACTGTTATTTTTGTTGTTATTATTATTCATCAATTTCATCAATATTTTATATATTTTTATTTGGCAAAATATTTCTTGGAATGTCTTTTATCAATTTTGTGCAGAAATTTAGGATAGAGGTTAACCATGTTGCAGTGGGAATTGCTAAACTAAAAATTAATAACAGAAATACAGTTTGCCCCCGAGGTTCCAAAGCACAGAAAGCACTTCAGATCAACAGCCGAAGCATCGTAGGGGGACCCATTCTAATGGAGACAATGTCCTCCACCCGTTTCCACAACATTGAGGGGCCACTCAAAGAAAGGGGCAGTCGAGCTTGAGCCACAGACGGTTGTCTCCATTCTGTATTTCTGTTTTATAATCAACATAATGTATTTTTCATAGTTTTAAATGGCAATAATCAGTTATAGTATGTGATTTATTACATTAACTTATAGATTTTTCTTTACAGTACAGTTATGTCTTAAATCTGCGGTCTGTCTATTGAAAAAGGGATTACTACAAATAAAAAACAGATATTAGAAATCATAAATGTTCCCAATCTCTGTACCTGAGACACAGTTGTGTTATATAAGAAGCTGTCTATAGACGATATACTTATTAAAAACACATATATCTTCATGTATAAGGTAGAGACTATGACATCTCTGCAGGTCTAGATGTTATATCTAGCCTGATTGTTATCAGTAATTAATATAAATATTAATTACCTGTCTCTTGGTTCCTTTCCTGCAGCTGACAGGGGTATAGGTCCCTTTCACCCTCTCACCGGGCATCAATCACCTATAAAAAAAGACACAGGTATGATAACATGTCCCTTATACATGCTACAGACGCTAATATATATAACACTCTAGGGCCAGAACTACTTGTCTCAGGGATTATAAAACCGCATTAGAAAAAAGAACAAAAGAAAAGATGGAACCCATTGAGATATAGATGATAGGGATTTTTATTTCTATTGTAGTGCAGTGTATTATCCCTTCCAGGATGATGTTGACAGAGACTATTGACAGGTTTTTGGGTTTTGTGTTTGCAATGTTTGGGGTATGTGTTATTTTTTGTTTCTTTTAGCATGGCATTGATCAGTGTTATTGCCACTCAACTGCTCCTGCCTGGATCTCAGGCATGGAGCAGTCATTTGGCGATCGGACAGCGAGGAGGCAGGTAGGGATTCTCCTCACGTCCTGCAAGCACCATTGACCTAACCAGCAATGTTTACTTTCCTCCTATGGTCAGTGAATTAAACAAAAAAGGATCCCTGAAGGTTCCATGGTAATAGTGCAATATCAACCTTTAAGGGGCTACCCCTTCTGGGGAAAACCCTTACTAGAAGCCCCCCTAAAACTTTTAAACTTTATTCAATTCACAAACTAAAAAGCTACCCTTATGAAACACACGGTTTAAAATTATCGGCGGTGTCACAGAATTTTTTATGGGAAAGGAAAACCTCTCCTAGCTACTAAGTTTCTGTTAGTGCTCAACAATTAATATATATTGTGCACTATGATCTGTGCACTAGTAGGTGAGTATGCATGCTGCATTAACATTGCTAACAGTGAACACACGCTGTATTAAAACATGGCTAGCCTCCTCGACGTTTCGCTGAATAAACCAGCTTTGTCAAGGGCTTTGAGGCTAATGGTGCCCCGGACGCTAAGTAGGCTTTATATAATCTCACATTGCGTTCATTTCCTGTGACGTGCTATCGCCAATCAGATGGCCACACATCACAATCTTGTGTCCCGCAATAGTTGTGTACCAATCCTGCGAAAAGTCGCAACCAATCATACAGTTTGTTAAGGTCTGGCATGTGTTTAGTTTCTGCGCCTATCACCACCTTTGTTTACATGTGATGTCACAGTAGGTACGCATGTCCGCGCATTGGTAATCAATGCGCAAGCCTCATGATGCATGATTCACTTCTCGCGATATCTACATATTGCTGGACCTGTGCGCATGACTTCGGACTTTGTCTGTATTTCACTTCTAGAGTACTACTGCGCATGTTATGGGACTTAGACTGTGTAGGGTATGTTCCAAATTATCCATAGTGCAGACCATGGAGTATGTAAAAGTGTGGTATTAACATGAGTAATTATATTCTCATGTAAATGATCTTGTAACTCATGCAATTTTATAGGAGAAAAAAATATTTTATTTATTTACATTCTGTGAATCGGTATAGACTGCTATTTATTCTGTTTGTTATGTAATAAGCTATGGTAGTCTGGGATATATGATGTCCTAAGATATGGATTTCTTGAGTAGCATGTAAGTTGCAAGGGAGGGGTGGGGGGGAATAAGGAAGGGAGAAGGGAAGCAGAGGGAATTATATATATATATATATATATATATATATATATATATATATATATATACAGTAGATGGAAGTGAAAAAACTTTATCTTATTCAGAAAGTACTTGCTTGACTAATTTTAATCTATTTATTATTAGTGATTGGTGCTATATTTTATTTTTGTTATATTTATTTATGTTATTATTTGTATTTTTTATGTATTTTGTATATTTTATTTTTTAGTTAGTGATTTTAGATTTTTCTATACATATTTTTATATCTATATTTTTAAATTTTGTTATTTTTTATTGTTTTTATTTTTATTTTATATTGAGTTAAAGTATTTAACAGTAAGTATATTTTATGATGAATTTATTGCTAATATTTCTCATTTCTAATGTTATCCCAAATTTTTCATTTTCACAAGGGGTAATTGAGAAAAAGCCCCCCATAATTTGTATCACCATTTCTTCTGAATATATAAATACCCCATGTGTGGACATAAAGTGCTCTGCTGGCTCACTACAGGGCTCAGAAGAGAAGGAGCGCCATTGGACTTTTGGAGAGAGAATTTGGCTGGAATTGAAGGCCATGTGCGTTTACAAAGCCCCCATGGTGCCAGAACAGCGGAACCCCCCCAACATGTGACCCCATTTTGGAAACTACACCCCTCATGGAATGTAATAAGGGGTGCAGTGAGCATTTATGCCCTACTGGTGTCTGACAGATTTTTGGAACAGGGGTCCATGAAAATGAAAAATTTAAGTTTTCATTTGCACAGCCCACTGTTCCAAAAGTCTGTCAAACGTCAGTGGGGTGTAAATGCTCACTGCACCCATTGTTACATTCTGTGAGGGGTGTTGTTTCCGAAATACAGTCACATGTGGGGGGGTCCACTGTTCTGGCACCATGGGGGCTTTGTAAACGCACATGTCCCCTGACTTGAATTCCAGACGAATTCTCTCTCCAAAAGCCCAATGGCGCTTCTGATCATTGTAGTTTGCTCGCAGAGCACTTTACATCCATACATGGGAGACTTCCAAACCCAGAAGAAATGGGGTTACAAATTTTGAGGGGCATTTTCTCGTATTTCCTCCTATTTTTTTTATTTACTCATCCAAATTTTACAAAAAGTCATCAAACACCTGTGGGGTGTTAATGCTCACTTTACCCCTTGTTATGTTCCTTGAGGGGTGTGTTTCCTCTTTTTAATAACTATGAACATGTATTCCTTAGTTTAGTTGGGTCTGTTAGGGTTTATTTTAGGGTTCTGACTATTTTAATGGTAACAATAGCCCTACAACCTAAAGAAGGCAAAAAGCACCCATGATTGTCATAGACATGGTACAGAAAAATTTCTACATGACCTGCTAACTTTGAAGGGGGAAGTGCCTAAAGGCACTTCCCCTTCAAAGTTAGATTCAATTCGCTGGGAACTACAATATAATACCTGGTCGGCATATAACCTTATCTTATATGTAATCTTGTGTCCATGGCCTACTAGCAATTGGATAGATCCCTAAATCAACTTTCCACATAGTTTAATCCAGTATTGTCTAATATTCAGGTGTAATACACAAATGTAGGGTGCAAGGAGGCTGATCTAAGCTGCTCAAGTGTCTCATCCCGGCACATCCACTTACTTGCTCTCCCCTCCAGCTCCTTCTTGATTGAAAAACCGGGCTCAGAACATCAATCAAGGAGGGCCTGGGAGTTGGGAGCAAGCGAGGAGGTGTGCCAAGCTTCGGCACTTCAGCAGATTAACCCCACCTCTTTGGAACTTGGCTGAAAAATTGAACACTGATTTTATAAATTAGGCAACTATTATCAGCTAAAAAAAAAAAGGTACAATAGGGTCTGAAGTTCTTTGGAGCAAATAGAGTTGATAAATTCCCTTTAAAGTGGTACTCTGCCCCTGAACATCTTATCCGCTATAGAAAGGATAGGGAATAAGATGTCTGATGGCAGGTGTCTTGCCACTGGGAACCCCCGCGATCTCTGTGCCGTCACGCCCCCTCCCATAGACATGAATAGAGGGGGTGTGGTTTGGCAATATGGATTGCCACAGATTCCACCGTGTCGGCCCAAATATCGTGGGGGGTCCCAGTGGCCAGACCCCCTCCAGGATCAGACATCTCATCCACAATATTTTGGATAGGGGATAAGATGTCTATGGGCGGAGTACACCTTTAGCCCCTTAAGGACCCAGGACGTACGGGGACGTCCCCGCACCCTGGGCTTTAAGGACCCAGGACGTCCCCGTACGTCCTGGCGTTTTCCGGGCCCTGCCGCGCGCTGGGCTGAGATCAGAAGCGGATGCCTGCTGAAATGCTTCAGCAGGCATTCAGGGCAAACGCCCTGGGCATGCTGGGAGTTGCAGTTTTGCAACATCTGGAGGTCCACAGTTTGGAGACCACTGTGCCCTTCCAGATGTTGCAAAACTACACATCCTCAGCATGCCATTACTGTCCAGGCATGCTGGGAGTTGTAGTTCTGTAACATCTGGCCCTTCAGATGTTGCAGAACTACAACTCCCAGCATGCCTGGACAGTTTTGGCATACTGGGAGTTGTAGTTTTGCAACATCTGGAAGGGCACAGATTGGGAACCACTGTATTAGTGGTCTGCAAACTGTAGTCCTCCAGATGTTGCAAAACTACAACTCCAAGCATGCTGGGAGTTGTAGTTCTGCAATATCTGGCTCTAAAAATGTTGCAGAACATCTACTTCCAGCGTGCCTGAGAATGTTTGGGAGTAGTGGTTTTGCAACAACTGGAGGCACACTGGTTGGGAAACATTGTCTGTTTCCTAACTCAGTGTTTCCCAATCCGTGTGCCTCCAGCTGTTGCAAAACTATACCTACCAGCATGCACTGATAGACAGTGCATGCTGGGAGTTGTAGTTTTGCAACAGCTGGAGGCCCCCCTGTGAATATACAGGGTACATTCACATGGGCAGGGGGCTTAAAGTGAGTATCAGGCTGCAAGTTTGCGATGCAGCAAATTTTGCGCGGCAGCTCAAACTCGCAGCGGGAAACTCGCTGTAATCCCCCGCCCATGTGACTGTACCCTAAAAACACTACACTACACTATACTATCACAAAATAAAAGAAAAAGTAAAAAACACTACATATACACATACCCCTACACAGCCCCCCTCCCCTCCCCAATAAAAATGAAAAACGTCTGGTGCGCCACTGTTTCCAAAATGGAGCCTCCAGCTGTTGCAAAACAACAATTCCCAGTATTGCCAGACAGCCGTTGACTGTCCAAGCATGCTGGGAGTTTTGCAACAGCTGGAGGCACCCTGTTTGGGAATCACTGGTGTAGAATACCCCTATGTCCACCCCTATGCAAATCCCTAATTCAGGCCTCAAATGCACATGGCGCTCTCTCACTTCGGAGCCCTGTCATATTTCAAGGCAACAGTTAAGAACCACATATGGGGTATCACCGTACTCGGGAGAAATTGCCTAACAAATTTTGGGGGAATTTTTCTCCTTTCACCCCTTATGAAAAGGTGAAGCTGGGGTCTACACCAGCATGTTAGTGTAAAAAAATAAATTTTTTACACTAACATGCTGATGTTGCCCTATACTTTTCATTTTGACAAGAGGTAAAAGGGAAAAAAGCCCCCCAAAATTTGTAAAGCAATTTCTCCCGACTACGGAGATACCCCATATGTGGGTGCAAAGTGCTCTGGGGGCGCACAACAAGGCCCAGAAGGGAGAGTGCACCATGTACATTTGATGTGATTTGCACAGAGGTGGCTGATTGTTACAGCGGTTTTGACAAACGCAAAAAAAAATAAAACCCCACATGTGACCACATTTTGGAAACTACACCCATCACGGAATGTAATGAGGGGTGCAGTGAGAATTTACACCCCACTGGTGTCTGACAGATCCTTGGAACAGTGGGCTGTGCAAATAAAACATTTTGTACAGCCCACTGTTCCAAAGATCTGACAGACACCAGTGGGGGGTAAATGCTCACTGTACCCCTTGTTACATTCCTCAAGGGGTCTAGTTTCCAAAATGGTATGCTATGTGGGGGTTATTTTGCTGTCCCTGCACCATAGGGGGCTTCCCCTATTAACCCTTGCAAAAATGTGAAATTTTGGGGGGGAAACACACATTTTAGTGAAATTTTTTTTTTACGTATGCAAAAGTCGTAAAACCCCTGTGGGGTATTAAGGCTCACTTGATTCCTTGTTACATTCCTCAAGGGGTCTAGTTTCCAAAAGGGTATGCCATGTGTTTTTTCTTTTGCTGTCCTAGCACCATAGGGGCTTCCTAAATGCGACATGCCCCCCGAGCAAAATTTGCTCTCAAAAAGCCAAATATGACTCCTTCTCTTCTGAGCATTGTAGTTCACCCGTAGTGCACTTCAGGTCAACTTATGGGGTACCTCCATACTCAGAAGAGATGGGGTTACAAATTTTGTGGGGCATTTTCTGCTATTAACCCTTGAAAAAATGTGAAATTTGGGGGGAAACACACATTTTTGTGAATTTTTTATTTATTTTTTTACATATACAAAAGTGGTGAAACAAATGTGGGGTATTAAGGCTCACTCAATTCCTTGTTACGCTCCTCAAGGGGTCTAGTTTCCAAAATGGTATGGCATGTGTTTTTTTTTTTTTTTTGCTGTTCTGGCACCATAGGGGCTTCCTAAATGCAACATGCCCCCCAAAAACCATTTCAGAAAAACGTCCTCGCCAAAACCCCCTTCTTCGTTTCTGAGCCCTCTACTGCGCTCGCCGAACACTTTACATAGACATATGAGGTATGTGCTTACTCGAGAGAAATTGGGCTACAAATATAAGTATACATTTTCTCCTTTTACCCCTAGCAAAAATTCAAAAATTGGGTCTACAAGAACATGCGAGTGTAAAAAATGAAGATTGTGAATTTTCTCCTTCCCTTTGCTGCTATTCCTGTGAAACACCTAAAGGGTTAAAACGCTGACTGAATGTCATTTTGAATACTTTGGGGGGGTGCAGTTTTTATAATGGGGTCATTTGTTGGGTATTTCTAAGATGAAGACCCTTCAAATCCACTTCAAACCTGAACTGGTCCCTGAAAAATAGTGAGTTTGGAACTTTGAAGCCCTCTGGTGTCTTCCAAAAGTGAAAACACGTAAATTTTATGATGCAAACATAAAGTGGACATATTGCATATGTGAATATAAAAAATATTTGGAATATCCATTTTCCTTACAAGCAGAGAGCTTCAAAGTTAGAAAAATGCTAAATTTTAAAATTTTTCATCAAATTTTGGGATTTTTCCCCAAGAAAGGATGCAAGTTAGGGGCGTGGTCTGGCCGCAGAGCATGGTGGCTGCCTGAACTAAGAGCTCCGGCAGTAAGCGACGGAACAAAGCGACTTATACCCGACAAGGTGGGAGAATCAACACCCAATTTCTACTCTCGGGTCCCTAAACATCTGAAGTACAGGATGTCTACAAGGAAGAAGGGTAGAATGAATCACAAACCTCGCAAACTGACTGACTTTTATGCACCGCCTCAGCCAGAGGCTTTGCAAGATGGCGATGGCTCGCTCCCTCCACACGGCCGCCCACACAGGGGACCGCTTACGAGAGCAGATCTACACAACTCACCAGCTTCTCTCAGGCGTAGTTCCTCTCTGCCTCCGGTGGCAGACGAAGGGAATCAGAAAAAACGCACTTCCTCCGGAGCCCTTCCCTCATCACAGGCAGACCTGCCACACCGACATGGCGCCTCTGCTCCCACCTCTCCGTCCTCTGCATCTAACAGCCCACTCAAGCAGAGACCGCGCCTGGAGGCTTCGGGAGGTGAAGAGGACCAAAACCCCCTGATGGAGGCCTTCCGCATAGAAGGTGAGACTTTCTTTAATACTGTACCAGCATCGGATGTTCCAGTCACGGAGCTGTCGCTGAAACGCATGTTGCTCCTGCTGAACACTTCTATATCTAATAACCTCCTCCATACTTTACAACCCATACGCTCTGCTATCACAGAAGTTGAGAACAGGGTAGAACACACAGAATCAAAAATGGCGGTTCTGGTGAAATCGCACAATGATCTCATAGACTCCCATTATGACTTGGAGGCTGATGTGACTGCGCTCCGGGCTAAAATAGCGGACATTGAAGACAGATCGAGAAGGAATAATATAAAGTTCCGGGGTGTGCCAGAGGACATTGCACCCAAAGACATCTCTAATTATCTGTTGTCCTTAATGAAAGCCTATCTGCCTGATACACCCACCTCAGAACTGCTACTAGATAGGGCCCACAGAGTCCCAAAGCCCAGCCACCTGGCTGTGGAAGTCCCGAGGGATGTACTTGCTCGGGTGCATTTCTTCCATGTAAAGGAAGCCCTGATGGTGAAATCCAGAGACCGCAACAACATACCTGAGCAATACTGGAAAATTGCGCTGTTTACGGATCTGTCAGCTGCCACTTTACAGATTCGACGTAACTTGGCCCCGATAACTTCAGCGCTACGAGACAATCGCATCCTCTACAAATGGGGTTTTCCCACACGCCTCTTGATCCACAAGAATGGAAAACTTCATGTTATCTGCTCTGTAGAGGAAGGAGTTAAACAACTGGCAACCTGGAACATAGAAGTACAACTGCCACGACAAATGGAGCGCCCATCTCCATCTAAAGCCCACCCTCCTTGGCAATCCGCAGATTCCAACAAAAAGGGTCGCACTTGAAGACTGCACGGAATGGTTCGGTCTCACCCATCGAGTTCTGCTTACAGTGAACTTTTTCTTTCACCCCACCACTGGATGACAGCTGTAGTTCATCTCCTTTTCCTGTAATGGACCGTCTCTCAGGCACTACACGACCTGGGATGTGTTTGTTCTCCTTGTTTGTTACCCCCTTCCCTCTTTTTCCCCCTTTCCCCTTTCACCTTTTCTTTTACAGGTACGGCTCTTTCTTCAAATTGCAGAAGACTCTTCAATCAAATATGACAAGACGTGGAGGACTGATGGACTTTGTTTACAAGCAGACCACGAACTCGACATGACTGTTAAGGTTTTGTCCATTAATGTGAATGGTCTTAATGTTCCACAGAAACGTAGTTACTTGTGGTCGGAAGCTAAGGCTCAGTCTTGTGATATACTGTGTGTTCAAGAGACGCATTTGTTAAGGGAAGATGCTTTTAGGCTGAAACATAGATCTTTCCCTCATACCTATTTCTCACACTTTCATACTAAGTCTAGGGGCACTTTTATAGCAATTAGAGACACTCTAGCCTTCACTCCTTTGAAAGAAATAATAGACCCGCAGGGAAGATATATTATTCTGACATGTCGCATTAACAATGTACTATATACCATTGTATCCTTGTATGCACCCAACAGAGGTCAGCTGAAATTCTTGCGGAAGCTATTTCGCATAGTCTACACACATGCTCAGGGTCACGTGGTAGTCGCAGGAGACTTTAATGCTGTGCCTGATGTCCATGAAGATGTGTCCTCCTTAGGTAGAGAGCGCCCATTCTCCATTCGGGACATGATACACACCGAACATCTCTATGATGCATGGCGACTCCTACACCCTGGCGAACGGGACTTCACGTTTCATTCCACACCTACTAATAGTTATTCGAGAATAGACCTGTTTCTAGGCAACAGATCTATTTTAGACTGTATTAAATCCTCTACTATTGAATGTATGAAGTGGTCTGATCACACTCCCATAACTCTTTCTATAGAGGAACATGTCACAAGCTCGCCCACATATTTATGGCGTAGCAATGAATTTCTGATGAGACACCCAGCGCATAAAGCCACATTAGAAACAGATTTAAACCAATATTTTTCGTTAAATGCCACTACTGATGTTTCACACAGCACAATATGGAACGCCCACAAAGCAGTAATAAGAGGCTCCTTTATCAAATTAGGACATATGGTTAAAAAAGACAGAAACGAGCAACTAAACACCCTGCTGGAGAAACAAAAACAGGTGGAAACTAAAAATATGCTTTCTCCGACGACGGAGTTGGCAAATGAACTTAAACAGATTAGAATAGCTATCCATACCCTATTGTTTGACTCATATGCCAGACAATCCCAAAAACTAAAAGCGCAATTTTATACCTTCGACAATAAAACAGGGAAAGTCTTTGCTAATAAACTAAAAAAAAAGCATGCTAAATCTAGAATTCATTACTAGTGTTGATCGCGAAAATTCGCAATTCGAATATTATTCGCGAATATCGCATATTCGCGAATTCGCGAATTTCGCGAATATAGCGCTATATATTCGTAATTACGAATATTCGTTTTTTTTTTTTTTTTTTTTCTTCACAGTACACATCACAGTGATCACCCCTCTCTGCTTCCAGCTTGTGTGGTGTAAAGAAGGCTGTAATACTACTGTGTGAGACTGGCGTGCAAAAATTCGCATATGCGAAAATTCGCATATGCTAATTTTCGCATATGCGAATTTCCACATAGGTTAATTTTCGCATACGCGTATTTTCGCATGCGCGAAAATAAAACGAGAATATAACGAATATGCGAATATTCGCGAATATATGACGAATATTCGTCCATATATTCGCGAATATTCGCGAATTCGAATATGGCCTATGCCGCTCAACACTATTCATTACATTTGGAACCCTTCCTCGTCCCATAAAATATACTCCCCACATGAAATTGCGCAGGGCTTTATGGAGTATTATGCAAACTTATATAATCTTACACTAGATTCTGATACGCACACCCCCACATCTGAAGAAATTGATGCCTTCTTAGATGTTCTCCAACTACCTGCTCTATCCCACACCCAACTTGCTAAACTAAACCAACCCATCTCAGAAGGGGAACTTACTATGGCCATTAAGAACCTGCTTTCCGGAAAATCCCCTGGTCCAGACGGGTTGACAGCCCTTTACTACAAAACCTTTTCTACCGCTCTGGTGCCGTTTGCGACCCCTTTTTTTAATGATAGCATGACGCTGGGCCACATGCCCAGGGAAAACCAGGAGGCGTTAATAATTACCCTTCCAAAACCGGGGAAACCACCAGATAAACCCTGCAATTTTCGCCCAATTTCGCTGTTAAATGTGGACATAAAACTTTATGCTTCTATCCTAGCGTCCCGAATAGCTCCCTTGCTGCCTGCCTTGGTCTCTTCAGATCAGGTAGGCTTCATTAGAGGCCGTCAGGCCTATGACAACACAAGACGCCTGATCAACATCTTACATCACCTAGACAATACATCGACTCCAGCGGTCCTTTTGGCGCTAGATGCCGAGAAGGCGTTTGACCGCCTGAACTGGTCTTTCTCCTTCTCGGTTCTGGGACGAATGGGTTTCAGTGGACTTATACTGTCCGCTATACGGGCACTGTATTCACAACCGAACGCCAAAGTATTTACAAACGGAACACTGTCAGCTAGTTTCTCATTGGGGAACGGTACTCGCCAGGGATGCCCACTGTCGCCACTAATGTTTATTCTATGTATTGAGCCCCTGGCCCTGGCGCTAAAAGATAACCCATTGATTTCAGGCATTGACATACAGGGAC
Source organism: Hyla sarda (assembly GCF_029499605.1). NCBI lineage: Eukaryota > Metazoa > Chordata > Amphibia > Anura > Hylidae > Hyla > Hyla sarda. Next base: position 129,097 of record NW_026610496.1, on the reverse strand, counting down.
GACAACATTTAGTGTCTATGTATGCGGATGATGTCCTATTATCAGTAACTGACCCATCCACATCTATACCTGCAATAATGGACACCATATCACGCTACAGCACAGTATCTTATTATAAATTGAATGCGAGCAAGACCCAAGTTCTACCGCTCCGGCTTGACACAACACTAGCGCTCTCTCTTAGGGGTGCATATCCATTGGACTGGAGAACAGACAGCATCAATTACTTGGGAGTACAGATTACACCTACCTTTAACTCTTTGTATTCACACAACTATCTCCCATTTATAAAAACCTTTGGGGAGGAACTGGATGCCCTGAATAAAATAGAGATGTCCTGGCTGGGTAGAATAGCCGCTTTTAAAATGCTCACATTGCCCAAACTGCTTTATCTATACCGTTCCCTACCCATTCCCATTCCACGTGCATTTTTTCGCCGCCTTAACAGCATGTTACTTACATTTATAAGGGCAAACAAGCGGAAAAGAGTCTCAATGACCCTAATGACAAAACACAGAGACCGGGGTGGGGCGGGACTTCCGCACATATATCACTATTATGTAGCTACTCTGATATCACAGCTTAGACCTTTCCTCAGGGGTATACCAGACACTCCTTGGATGCAGGTGGAGAGCTCTTTCTTTGGCCAGGGAGTTGCAGCCTCATTACTGTATCTCAGGGTATGGAACTTAGCCTTACCAAACAACATCTCTCCAGTAACTAAGGCAGGCTTACATTGTTGGGAATACTTACATAGTACGGCTGGGAAACGTCGATCTACTAGCCCCCACACAACGCCATTGCGTCTTTTATCAATTGCCATAAAAGATCTAGACATACGCAATTGGGACTCAGCTGGCATCACTACAATACATCAGCTATATCGTAATAAAACTTTACTGTCCTTCACAGACCTCACACGAAATTACAACCTCCCTCAATCTGACTTTTACAAATTCCTACAAATAAGGCATTTTTTACATACCAGAAATGATTGCACATGGCTTTACTCCATGGAGGCCTTTTCCATACTGGGGGTCCAACAAAAAGGACTTCGCTCACTAATGCATATACTAGAATCCGATAAACCAATGAATACCTACACCCCCTTTAAGTCTTGGGAAAAAGATTTATCCAGGTCAATCACAGATCAGGAATGGTTAACTGCTGGAAAATGGGCAAAAAGGGCCCTTCCATCGGTACTTCATCAAGAAGCCTATCTTAAATCACAATATAGATGGTATCTTACTCCTGATAGGCTACATCTCATATATCCGGACTCCCCACAGGAGTGCTGGAGGGGATGTGGCATCAAAGGAACTATATTGCATGTATTGTGGGCTTGCCCCATACTGGAAAGGTACTAGCAACAGGTTCGGGTGATGGTGGGTAGTATACTGGGCTCCGATTTCTCCCTGACCTCAGCCACAGCATTGCTGTTGTTGGATCTCCATTCCATTCCACCTCAGTTTAGAAACATAGTCTGTAAAATCTTGGTCTTAGCCAAATTAATTATAACTCGCCACTGGAAATCTCCTGTACCCCCGACTATCAAAGAACTTAGCTCAACGTTAAATCATTCTTACGCTTGCGAGAGAGCAATGGCCTATAACACTGGGGCAATCCCCTCTATGGAAAAAATGTGGGAGCCTTGGGTACGGTCTACTTTCGCCCAGCCTGTGCCATAATGATCCTCGGAACTACACGTCCTTGTTTTGTAGTAACCCACAACATTGAAGAGTCCGACACCATATACTTCATACGCTCCTTGACATATTTAGCATAGCAAAATTGTGCAGATGCTCGCCTTACCTGTTCATTTCCTCTCTGCTCCTTCCCTCCCCACCCTCCTCCTACTTTACCCAACCACCCATCCCCCATTCAGTTACATGACAGTTTTCTAGTTATTGTTCTTTGATATCCAGCGAAGATACTTGATTGGCACCATACTATGTGATCATAGATTTCATGATCTTTCTTGATGGCATTTCACATGTCCGTCCGGAGCTGGACATATCCTTGTTAGACAATATGTATGTCATGTGCTATTCTTTACATGTATCTTATGCTTGTTGTTTATTATCATACAATGTGAAAATTTCAATAAAAAAGTATTGAACCAGAAAGGATGCAAGTTACCACAAAATGTTACCACTATGTTAAAGTAGAATATGTCACGAATAAACAATCTCGGAATCAGAATGATAACTAAAAGCATTCCAGAGTTATTAATGTTTAAAGTGACAGTGGTCAGATGTGCAAAATATGGCCTGGTCCTAAGGTGTAAAATGGCTGGGTCCTTAAGGGGTTAAAGAAGTTGTCTCATTTAAAAAAAAAAATAGCAACAAACAAAAGTTCTATACTAATGCATTATGTGACATTTAACATATTTAAATGTACCAGGATTACAATATTGTTTGAGAGATATAAGATTACTAATTCTCCATGTACCTGCATTGTATTGATAGCTGTTGGTTACGACCCACTAAGTCGGGGTAAGGGTGGGTTCACACCACGTTTTAGCTATATAGGGACCGGATCCAGCTGGGGGGAGTGAAAACCGGGCGCTCCCATATCCCAGCCGGTCCCGGCCCCCTTCTCATTCATTTAAATGAGCCAACCGGAGTCAAACAATGTCTCCGGTCGGCTCATTTTTGCCCCATATCCGTTTTTCTGAACCAACTGAAAACCGCAGTTTGACTCTGGTCAGATCATTCAAATGAATGAGAAGGGGGCCAGGTCTGGCTGGGATAAGGGAGCACCTGGTTTTCACTGCCCCCAGCCAAATCAGGTCCCTGTATAGCTAAAACGTGGTGTGAATGCACCCTAACACATGCTCAGTTCAACTGCAGTGTCCTGAAGGTAATGGCAGTTTGTTTCCACTGTGCTTATAAGCAAGGGGGATTGGGGGAAAGTTGCCTGGCAACGGTAGGGTTCCAGCTCAGAGAGGATACTAGGGGATCAGATCCATGAGGGAGAAGAACTCTACAGGGATATAAATTATTTTTGTACCCCTTTACATATATGTATGGGGCACACATCTGATTTTACCAAATTTGCTCTGTGGGACAATCATGTTAAAGAAAATTCAATGTATGCATTTCTTTTTATGATTCAGTACTAACAGTCATACAAGAAATCCAGCATTATAATAGTGAAATATACGTTATTTCAGCCTAATTACTTGTTTTAGGTTATAACAGGAGGTCATGTTAAAGGTCAGACATCTCTTACATTACTTCCCTGTCACCCCCATTAGTAGGTCACATACACTGAACATATAGGTGTGTTTTAGACATTTAGGTGCTTTTGACTTTCTTAGTATAGAAAACTATACATATAGGGGGAGATTTATCAACACCAGCGCAGAGGAAATGTTGACCTGTTGCCCGTAGAAACCAATAAGATTGATTCTTTCATTTTAAAAAGGCCTCTAAAAACTGAAAGAAGCGATCTGATCTGATGCTCCACTCTTCCTCTACACAGGTTTTGATGATTCTCCCCCATAGACTTAATATACCCATACAGGACATACACCCCCCCCAACTCTTTGTATAATAGAATTGAATATAAACAGAATATACTTGGTCATTTGTGATCATCAGCAAAGTGTATAGTTAAATAACTAGATTTAATACAATTAACACTATTATTGTGACACATTATATTTAAAAGATCTAGTCATTATTTGCAAGTCTAGAACTCTAGATGTATTCTGATCAATATTTAGGATTGATGTACCTCTCCTGTGTCATCTTGTCCTCTTCCTCATCTCCTGCTCTTTGTGTGCGCTCCCTCTGATACCTAAGGCCTGAACTGTACTAGTGGCTGGTAAAGGTATCAACCAAAGACTGATGTCACATGTGTGATGTCATAAGGGAAGGTTAAGAAAGAAAGCTGGTAAGGCCACTGTATGATTTAATAGTGTTATTTTTAATGGGATCTGTTAGGCTTCCATTGTGATATCTAGCATTTTACAAGACAAAATATTAAAGAATGTTGTGCTATAAATTAAAAAAAATCCCCATTATACGACTCTGTTGGTGGAAAAATAAAAAGTTATCTTAGAAGGCAGGGAAGGAGAAAAAAAATAGAAAATAAATGAAATGGGAAGAGTTAAATAGGGTCTGTCACATTTCTGACACACTGGGCTATATTTTCAACCAGGAACCTGGGGGGCAGCATTAAAAATATTTTAAATACTTATGATGTAGCTGCTGCCGCCATGCTGTATCCTAGAGAAAAATAATGAACCTTAGTGAAATCCGAGTCAGAACAGCCGCTCATTATGCTCATTTTGCTGCATATTTGTGACAGATCTGCATTATAAAATAGGGGTTGAGGTGGATTTTCATCAGCGGAAATTTGCTGCCAAAAATTTGGCACAGAGAGCCTGCTCCTCTTCAAACTCACAGCAGGAAACATGGGGTTGGCTGTCTGGGGATGCTGAAAGTTGTAGTTTTGCAACATCTGGAGGGCCACAGTTTGGTGACCACTGTGCAGTGGTCTCTAAACTGTGACCTTCCATATGACATTTCCAGGCCATTCGGATCTCTGGTGACCCAATGGCCTGGAAAAAAAAGAGATCGGTGCCGTAAGTTCCCCGTTCCGAGTTTGAGTTGTGAGAAATTTGCCGTGGATCAAACTTGTAGCGGAAAACTTGTTGTAAACCCGACTGTGTGTACGTACAGAAAAATCACCTACACTTCACTAACACAAAAATAAAGAGTAAAACACTACATAGACACACACCTTTGCATCATTACCTCCCGACCCAAGCCCCAATAAAAATTAATAACAGCTCGTACGGCACTGTTTACTAAATGCAGCCTCCAGCTATTGCAAATCAACAACTCCACAGCGTGGCCGAACTGCCATTGACTGTCCAAACATGCTGGGAGTTGTAGTGTTACAACAGCTGGAGGCATCCTGTTTGGGAAACACTGCTGTAGGGTACTTTTAGTGGAAGAGGCAAGCACAATGGTTGCATAGGAGTCCACTCCTATGCAAATCCCTAATTTATGCCTAAAATGCGCATGGAGCTCTCTCCGGAGCCCTGTCGTATTTCAAAGCATCAGTTTAGGGCCACATATGGGGTATTTACATACTCAGGAAAATTTGTGTTACAAATTTTGGAGGAGTTTTGCTACTTTTACTCCTTATGAAAAAGAAAAGTTGGGGGCTACACCAGCATGTTAGTGTAAGAGAAATTCACTTTTTACACTCACATGCTGGTGTTCCCCAATACCTTTCAATTTCACAAGGAGGTAAAAGGAGAAAAAGACCCCCAAAATTTATAACACAATTTTCCCTGAATACGGAAATACCCCATACAGGGGAGGACTGACCGGATGGTCGGATCAGACGTTGTCTGAGGGCCTGGCCGGGTAAAGGGCCCGCCGCTACTAAGGATCCGGGACACTCATCCCGGCAGACAGTGCTTCTTTCTCCTGTGTGGTAGCGGGGTGTGTTGTTACCCTAGGGGCAGATGGCATTAACCCCTTGTATTCATGATGCCAGTGCGTGGTTTAGCCTAAAACCAACCGAAGGTATACTGCTGGATCCTGGGCTAGGCACGGGGGCAATAAAGACTCCGACACCAAGTTACTGACAAAGGTAGCTTTACTGAGGGTAGACAGTTGGTAAAGTCTATACAGTTCAGCCACGGCACAAGGAGTTGACCAGTGACGCAGAGACCTTAAGGGCTTGCTAGGACTCGTAGTAGGACTGGACAATTAAATGCAAACCACGCTGAATTGACAAATGACAGGGACTGACTTGACTTGACTCATAAAGCTGTAACTTTAGCTTACTTGACTTGATAGTGGCTGCAGGACTTGACTTTGAGGTTACCAACCCTCTGGACACACACACTAGACACGACTGCAGTGGACCTCAGCTTAGCAGAAGAGCAGAGCTAAAAGAGATAGAGGCTAGCTCCACCCAGGGCTTGTATGGGGGAGACTAGCAGGGAGCCCATAGGTCACCCCTGGAATCACCTGGTAACTGGTACCTCCTGGGTAACAAGCACATGGCATATCACATGGTATAACTCTTAAGGTGATAACACATTTTATACAGTACAACATATTTACCATTGAGAAACTAATGCAGGGGGACCTGGGGACACCTGGAGAAACACCTCCTGTACTGGGCCACCACACCTGTATGTGCGGTGCACGCACATACAACAGAACGCATCTCCTCTGTGCGAGCTGTATCTGCGGCCTACACACGGAGGAGACGTGACCTCCGCCCCCCCCCCCCCCCCCCCATGCAACATGCAGTGCAGGCGCCGATGACGTCACTCATCGGTGCCTGCACTGTGAAGGAGAGAAGACATGGGACCTGCTGCTGAGGAGATCGCTGCGTGGGATATCAGGTGAGCATAATTTTTTCTTAACCATCGTAGGGGAAAGGGTGGGGGTTTAATTGCTGCCTATATGGGCAAAGGGTTAGGGGGCTTAACGATATGGGGAAAGGGGTGGGGATTTTAACTGCTGCCTATACCCATCTGGAAATGGGGGGTCTTAACTGCTGCTTATACTTATGGGGAAAGGGGGGGGGGCGAATGAACTTCTGCCAATACCTATGGGGAAAGAGGGGTTAACTGCTACCTATACCTATGTGGAAAGCGGGGGGGGGGGGTTAACTGCTGCCTATACCTATGGGGAAAGGGGGGGGAGGTGTTAACTGCCACCTATACCTATGGGGAAAGGGGGGGTTGACTTCTGCCTATATCTATGGGGAAAGGGGGGGTGTTAACTGATGCCTATATCTATGGGAAAGGGGGGGCTAACTGCTGTCTATTCCTATGGGGAAAGGGAGGTTAACTGCTGCCTATACCTATGAGGAAAGGGGGGGGGGTTAACTGCTGCCTATACCTATGGGGAAAGGGGGAGGGGTCTACTCTGTTCCTATACCTACAGGGGGGAGGGTTAACTCTGCTGCCTAAACCTATGGGGAAGGGGGGTTAACTCTACCGCCTATGCCTACAGGGAAGGGGGGTTAACTCTGGTGCCTATACCTACAAGGAAGAGGGGGGGGGGTAATTCTGCTGTCTATACCAACAGGGAAGGGGGGGGCTACCTAACTTTATATGTATGCCTAAATACTTAACTACATACCGGGCTATCTAACTACCTACATGCCTGGCTACCTAACTATGTACATGTCTGGCCTTCATACATGGCTGCCTAACTACCTTGCTAGCCCCCTACCTACCTACCTGGCTAGTCACCTACCTACATATCTGGATTCCTGATCCGCCTACCTAGTTACTTATTTACGTGGCTACCTATCTACCTGAAGGGGATTATTACAGTTTGTGGGCCTATAGATGGGTGGACACTGAAAAAATGTAGAGTCTGACATGTTTGCCCTGCAGATGGTAAGAGATTGACATGGTGGTCTGATCCAGACCGAGAAGAAAAGGAAAGAGGACGCTGCAGATCAGTGGTATATATTTACTCCTTGTATACCAGTATTATTGGTCATGGAAATTTGCCTACGTTAAAGTGTTTCTTACATAAATACATTTTAGTTTATTATGTGGGAGATTTGGGTGGAAAAGGGACGTGGTAGAAGACTGAGGAGGCAGTGGGCCCTTCCTTTTTTTGGTCTGGGGGCCCCAAGTGTTGTCAGTCCACCCCTGACTCCATATGTGGACACAAAGCAATGTGGGGGTGCAGGGACGTGCACACATAGGAGTGAAAGGGGGCTGGAGCCCCTGCCCTTTTCCTCACCTGCCCCTCTAGTGCCCTCACAAAAAGAGCTGCAGGGTGACAGGTGAAGTAAAAAGGATCCATTGCTGGGGAGATTTGTATGTGGTTTAATGGAGGGTGCTCTGCCCTCCCTGCAGCAAGGGGCGCCACTCACCCTGTCATTATCTGCCATTTCTCTGCTTCTCTCCACACGGAGGAGACAGGAGCAGCGGAGGCAGAGAGAAGCCCCGCCCACTGCATGTCCAGACACAAAATTCAGTCTATGCAGCCCTTACTGTAAGTGACTGTAAATATATGTGAGTGATTGTGTCTAAGTGTGTGTGTGTATATGTGAGTGATTGTATGTCAGTGTGTGTGTATGTATATATATTTGTGTGTATGTGTTTGTGTGTATCTCTATGTATGTGCCTGTGCAGAGAGGGATGGCTGGGGCCTTAGTGTAACTGACTGTGTATATATGTGAGGGACTGTATGTCAGTGTGAGGTGCATATATATGTGTGTTTGTGTGTGTGTCTATCTCTATGTATGTGCCTATATATGTGAGCAAGTGAATCTATGTATATGTGTATGTATGTATGTGTGTGTATGTGTGTGTGTGTATGTGTATATATAGATATATATATATATATATATATATATATGTGAGCAAGTGAATCTATGTATATGTGTATATATATATGAGCAAGTGAATCTATGTGTCACGATGCCGGCTGGCAGGTAGTGGACCCTCTGTGCCAGAGAGGGATTGGCGTGGACCGTGCTAGTGGACCGGTTCTAAGCCACTACTGGTTTTCACCAGAGCCCGCCGCAAAGCGGGATGGTCTTGCTGCGGCGGTAGTGACCAGGTCGTATCCACTAGCAACGGCTCACCTCTCTGGCTGCTGAAGATAGGCGCGGTACAAGGGAGTAGGCAGAAGCAAGGTCGGACGTAGCAGAAGGTCGGGGCAGGCAGCAAGGATCGTAGTCAGGGGCAACGGCAGAAGGTCTGGAAACACAGGCAAGGAACACACAAGGAACGCTTTCACTGGCACTAAGGCAACAAGATCCGGCAAGGGAGTGCAAGGGAAGTGAGGTAATATAGGGAAGTGCACAGGTGAAAACCCTAATTGGAACCACTGCGCCAATCAGCGGCGCAGTGGCCCTTTAAATCGCAGAGACCCGGCGCGCGCGCGCCCTAGGGAGCGGGGCCGCGCGCGCCGGGACAGAACAGACGGGGAGCGAGTCAGGTAGGGGAGCCGGGGTGCGCATCGCGAGCGGGCGCTACCCGCATCGCGAATCGCATCCCGGCTGGCAGCGGGATCGCAGCGCCCCGGGTCAGAGGACGTGACCGGAGCGCTGCAGCGGAGGGAGTGAAGCGAGCGCTCCGGGGAGGAGCGGGGACCCGGAGCGCTCGGCGTAACAGTACCCCCCCCCTTGGGTCTCCCCCTCTTCTTGGAGCCTGAGAACCTGAGGAGCAGACTTTTGTCAAGGATGTTGTCCTCAGGTTCCCAGGATCTCTCTTCAGGACCACAACCCTCCCAGTCTACTAAAAAAAAATTTTTCCCTCTGACCTTTTTGGCAGCCAAAATTTCCTTGACCGAGAAGACGTCCGAGGAGCCGGAAACAGGAGTGGGAGGAACAGATTTGGGAGAAAAACGGTTGAGGATGAGTGGTTTGAGAAGAGAGACGTGAAAGGCATTAGGGATACGAAGAGAAGGAGGAAGAAGAAGTTTATAAGAGACAGGATTAATTTGACACAAAATTTTGAAAGGACCAAGATAGCGTGGTCCCAACTTGTAGCTAGGGACACGGAAGCGGACATATTTAGCGGAGAGCCATACCTTGTCTCCAGGGGAAAAAACGGGGGGAGCTCTTCTTTTCTTATCCGCGAACCTCTTCATGCGTGAAGAAGCCTGTAAGAGAGAATTTTGGGTCTCTCTCCATATAATGGAAAGGTCACGAGAAATTTCATCCACAGCGGGCAGACCAGAGGGCAAGGGGGTAGGGAGGGGGGGAAGAGGGTGACGGCCGTACACCACGAAAAATGGGGATTTGGAGGAAGATTCAGAGACCCTGAAGTTATACGAGAATTCGGCCCATGGAAGGAGATCTGCCCAGTCATCCTGGCGGGAGGAAACAAAATGTCGCAAATAATCACCCAGGATCTGGTTAATTCTTTCTACTTGTCCATTGGACTGGGGATGATATGCAGAGGAAAAATTTAATTTAATCTTGAGTTGTTTACAGAGAGCCCTCCAGAATTTAGACACGAATTGGACCCCTCTATCCGAGACAATCTGCGTAGGCAACCCGTGAAGACGAAAAATGTGTACAAAAAATTGTTTAGCCAACTGAGGCGCAGAAGGAAGACCAGGAAGAGGGATGAAATGTGCCATTTTGGAGAATCGATCAACGACCACCCAAATAACGGTGTTGCCACGGGAAGGGGGTAAATCAGTAATAAAATCCATACCAATCAGAGACCAAGGCTGTTCGGGGACAGGCAGAGGATGAAGAAAACCAGCGGGCTTCTGGCGAGGAGTCTTATCCCGGGCACAGATAGTGCAGGCTCGCACAAAGTCCCCAACATCCGTCTCCAGAGTCGGCCACCAATAGAAGCGGGAGATGAGTTGCACAGATTTCTTGATGCCCGCATGACCTGCGAGATGGGAGGAGTGACCCCATTTGAGGATTCCGAGGCGTTGGAGTGGAGAAACAAAGGTCTTTCCTGGAGGAGTCTGCCTGATGGAGGCAGGAGAAGTGGAGATCAGGCAGTCAGGTGGAATGATGTGTTGCGGAGGGAGATCAACTTCTGAGGCATCCGAGGAACGAGAGAGAGCATCGGCCCTAATGTTCTTATCGGCAGGACGAAAGTGAATCTCAAAATTAAATCGGGCAAAGAACAGAGACCACCGGGCCTGGCGAGGATTCAGCCGTTGGGCAGACTGGAGGTAGGAGAGGTTCTTGTGGTCGGTGTAGATAATAACAGGAAATTTTGATCCCTCCAGCAGATGCCTCCATTCCTCAAGTGCTAATTTAATGGCTAGAAGCTCTCGATCCCCGATGGAGTAGTTCCTCTCCGCTGGAGAGAAGGTCCTAGAGAAAAAACCACAAGTGACAGCATGCCCGGAAGAATTTTTTTGTAGAAGAACAGCTCCAGCTCCCACTGAGGAGGCATCAACCTCCAATAGGAAGGGTTTGGAAGGGTCAGGTCTGGAGAGCACGGGAGCCGAAGAAAAGGCAGACTTGAGTCGTTTAAAGGAGTCTTCTGCTTGAGGAGGCCAGGACTTGGGATCAGCATTTTTTTTGGTTAAAGCCACGATAGGAGCCACAATGGTAGAAAAATGTGGAATAAATTGCCTGTAATAATTGGCGAACCCCAAAAAGCGTTGGATAGCACGGAGTCCGGAGGGGCGTGGCCAATCTAAGACGGCAGAGAGTTTGTCTGGATCCATCTGTAGTCCCTGGCCAGAGACCAAATATCCTAGAAAAGGAAGAGATTGGCATTCAAACAGACATTTCTCAATTTTGGCATAGAGTTGGTTGTCACGAAGTCTCTGAAGAACCATACGGACATGCTGGCGGTGTTCTTCTAGATTGGCAGAAAAAATTAGGATATCGTCCAGATATACAACAACACAGGAGTATAACAGATCACGAAAAATTTCATTGACAAAGTCTTGGAAGACGGCAGGGGCATTGCACAGTCCAAAGGGCATGACCAGATACTCAAAGTGTCCATCTCTGGTGTTAAATGCCGTTTTCCACTCGTCCCCCTCTCTGATGCGGATGAGGTTATAGGCGCCTCTTAAGTCCAATTTAGTGAAGATGTGGGCACCTTGGAGGCGATCAAAGAGTTCAGAGATGAGGGGTAAGGGGTAGCGGTTCTTAACCGTGATTTTATTAAGACCGCGGTAGTCAATGCAAGAACGTAGGGAGCCATCTTTTTTGGACACAAAGAAAAATCCGGCTCCGGCAGGAGAGGAGGATTTACGGATAAAGCCCTTTTTTAGATTCTCCTGGACGTATTCGGACATGGCAAGAGTCTCTGGGGCAGAGAGAGGATAAATTCTGCCCCGGGGTGGAGTAGTACCCGGGAGGAGGTCGATAGGGCAATCATAAGGCCTGTGAGGAGGTAGAGTCTCAGCTTGTTTTTTGCAGAAAACATCCGCGAAGTCCATATAGGCCTTAGGGAGACCGGTTACTGGAGGAACCACAGAGTTACGGCAAGGGTTACTGGGAACCGGTTTTAGACAGTTCTTGGAACAAGAGGACCCCCAACTCTTGATCTCCCCAGTGGACCAATCCAGGGTTGGGGAATGAAGTTGAAGCCAGGGAAGTCCAAGGAGAATCTCCGAGGTGCAATTGGGGAGGACCAAAAGTTCAATCCTCTCATGATGAGATCCGATGCTCATAAGAAGGGGCTCCGTGCGGAAACGTATGGTACAGTCCAATCTTTCATTATTTACACAATTGATGTAGAGGGGTCTGGCGAGACTGGTCACCGGGATGTTGAACCTGTTGACGAGAGAGGCCAAAATAAAATTTCCTGCAGATCCAGAGTCCAAGAAGGCCACTGTAGAGAAGGAGAAGGCAGAGGCAGACATCCGCACAGGCACAGTAAGACGTGGAGAAGCAGAGTAGACATCAAGGACTGTCTCACCTTTGTGCGGAGTCAGCGTACGTCTTTCCAGGCGGGGAGGACGGATAGGACAATCCCTCAGGAAGTGTTCGGTACTAGCACAGTACAGGCAGAGGTTCTCCATACGGCGTCGTGTCCTCTCTTGAGGTGTCAGGCGAGACCGGTCGACCTGCATAGCCTCCACGGCGGGAGGCACAGGAACAGATTGCAGGGGACCAGAGGAGAGAGGAGCCGAGGAGACGAAACGCCTCGTGCGAACAGAGTCCATATCTTGGCGGAGTTCCTGACGCCTTTCAGAAAAACGCATGTCAATGCGAGTGGCTAGGTGAATAAGTTCATGTAGATTAGCAGGAATTTCTCGTGCGGCCAGAACATCTTTAATGTTGCTGGATAGGCCTTTTTTGAAGGTCGCGCAGAGGGCCTCATTATTCCAGGACAATTCTGAAGCAAGTGTACGGAATTGTACGGCATACTCGCCAACGGAAGAATTACCCTGGACCAAGTTCAACAGGGCAGTCTCAGCAGAAGAGGCTCGGGCAGGTTCCTCAAAGACACTTCGGATTTCCGAGAAGAAGGAGTGTACAGAGGCAGTGACGGGGTCATTGCGGTCCCAGAGCGGTGTGGCCCATGACAGGGCTTTTCCGGACAGAAGACTGACTACGAAAGCCACCTTAGACCTTTCAGTGGGAAACAGGTCCGACATCATCTCCAGATGCAGGGAACATTGGGAAAGAAAGCCACGGCAAAACTTAGAGTCCCCATCAAATTTATCCGGCAAGGATAAGCGTATCCCAGGAGCGGCCACTCGCTGCGGAGGAGGTGCAGGAGCTGGCGGAGGAGATGACTGCTGAAGCTGTGGTAGCAACTGTTGTAGCATAACGGTCAGTTGAGACAGCTGTTGGCCTTGTTGCGCTATCTGTTGTGACTGCTGGGCGACCACCGTGGTGAGGTCAGCGACAACTGGCAGAGGAACTTCAGCGGGATCCATGGCAGGATCTACTGTCACGATGCCGGCTGGCAGGTAGTGGACCCTCTGTGCCAGAGAGGGATTGGCGTGGACCGTGCTAGTGGACCGGTTCTAAGCCACTACTGGTTTTCACCAGAGCCCGCCGCAAAGCGGGATGGTCTTGCTGCGGCGGTAGTGACCAGGTCGTATCCACTAGCAACGGCTCACCTCTCTGGCTGCTGAAGATAGGCGCGGTACAAGGGAGTAGGCAGAAGCAAGGTCGGACGTAGCAGAAGGTCGGGGCAGGCAGCAAGGATCGTAGTCAGGGGCAACGGCAGAAGGTCTGGAAACACAGGCAAGGAACACACAAGGAACGCTTTCACTGGCACTAAGGCAACAAGATCCGGCAAGGGAGTGCAAGGGAAGTGAGGTAATATAGGGAAGTGCACAGGTGAAAACCCTAATTGGAACCACTGCGCCAATCAGCGGCGCAGTGGCCCTTTAAATCGCAGAGACCCGGCGCGCGCGCGCCCTAGGGAGCGGGGCCGCGCGCGCCGGGACAGAACAGACGGGGAGCGAGTCAGGTAGGGGAGCCGGGGTGCGCATCGCGAGCGGGCGCTACCCGCATCGCGAATCGCATCCCGGCTGGCAGCGGGATCGCAGCGCCCCGGGTCAGAGGACGTGACCGGAGCGCTGCAGCGGAGGGAGTGAAGCGAGCGCTCCGGGGAGGAGCGGGGACCCGGAGCGCTCGGCGTAACACTATGTATATGTATGTATGTATACAGTGGCGTTGCTATAGTTGGTGTCACCCGGTGCGGTAGAAAATGGTGTCACCCCCATACCTCCCTCCTCCCCCCAGTAAGTTTTTAGCCTGTTGTGACAGACACCACTGTTGTAGCGCATTGTGAGAAATTCCAGTATAATAATCAGATATACCAGTTGCCACAGAATGGGAAAGGGTTAAAGAAGTTTTCATCAGTTAAATATACTGCTCCCAGAATTACTTAAAGGGGTACTCCACTGGAAAACATTTACTTTTATATCAACTGGTGCCAGAAAGTTAAACAGATTTTTAAATTACTTCTATTTAAAATCTTAATACTTACAGTACTTATAAGCTGGTGTATGCTCCACAGGAAGTTGTATAGTTATTTCCAGTCTGACCACAGTGCTATTTGCTGACACCTCTGTCCATGTCAGGAACTGTCCAGAGCAGGAGAGGTTTGCTATGGGGATTTGCTCCTACTATGGACAGTTCTTGACATGGACAGAGGTGTCAGCACAGAGCACTGTGGTCAGACAGAAAATAAATTAAAAAAGAAAATAACTTCCTGTGAATCGCTTATACAGCAGCTAATAAGTACTGGAAGGATTAAGATTTTTAAATAGAAGTGATTTACAAATCTGTTTAACTTTGTAGCACCAGTTGATTAAAAAAAATGTTTTCCAGTAGAGTACCCCTTTGAGCAGTGGTGAGGTTATGCTGGGAGTTGTAGTTTCACTGACCTAACTGTAGAACTGACAAGGGACTACAGGTCTGATAGGACATAGAGAGGAGAATGAACAATGATATCAGTGACTACAGGTGACGTCTTCTCTATAGTCTTCCCTTATCTAATTCAGATGGTAGCCTGGTCCAGCTAAAACTTCTGTCTGTAGAATGTGACGCCCAGACGTCTCCTCACTATGTCAGCGCATTCTCATCCTCTATATGAAAACAATTATTATTATAAACCTGCCAGACACTGTATCCTCTAAATATAATACTACTATACACTATACTCTTTGATTATAAACCTTCCATACACCATACCCACTGAATATAATACTACCACACACTGTACATTCTGAATATAATGCCAATAGATACTGTACACTCTGAATATAAATCTGCCACATACTGTACCCCTGAATATAATACAGCCACACACTGTACCCACTGAATATAATACTACCACATACTGTACCCTCTGAATGTAATACCAACACATACTGTACACTCTGAATATAATACTACCACCCCCTGCGCCCTCTGAATATAATACTTAGAGATGAGCGAACTACAGTAAATTCAACTCGTCACAAACTTCTCGGCTCGGCAGTTGATGCAGTTCCTGCATAAATTAGTTCAGCTTTCAGGTGCTACGGTGGGCTGGAAAAGGTGGATACAGTCCTAGGAGACTCTTTCCTAGGACTGTATCCACCTTTTCCTGCCCACTGGAGCACCTGAAGGCTGAACTAATTTACGCAGGATAGGCCATCAACTGCCGAGCCGAGAAGTTTGTGACGAATCGAATTTACTGTAAGTTCGCTCATCTCTAATAATACTACTACAAACTGCGCCCTCTGAATATAATACTACCACAAACTGTGCCCTCTGAATATAATACTACCACCCACTGCGCCCTCTGAATATAATACTACCACAAATTGCGGCCTCTGAATAGAACGTTGCCATACAGTGCACCCTCTGAATATAATACCACAACCGCAGTAACACCCCTCAACATCCGTTAGCTGATGCTATTACCACGGGAGGGGGGTATTGGTGGTGTTGCTAGTGGATGATGGGGGTGCTACTACTGGGGGGGTGTTGTCTTTT
Source organism: Hyla sarda (assembly GCF_029499605.1). Lineage (NCBI taxonomy): Eukaryota > Metazoa > Chordata > Amphibia > Anura > Hylidae > Hyla > Hyla sarda. The sequence goes on along the minus strand of NW_026610496.1, from coordinate 113,203 downwards.
ATCAATTTTGTGCAGAAATTTAGGATAGAGGTTAACCATATTGCGGTGGGAATTGCTAAATTAAAAATAAATAACAGAAATACAATTTGCCCCCGAGATTCCAAAGCACAGAATCCACTTCAGATCAACAGCTGAAGCATCGTAGGGGGACCCATTCTAATGGAGACAATGTCCTCCACCCGTTTCCAGAACATTGAGGGGCCACTCAAAGAAATGGGCAGTCGAGCTTGAGCCACAGACGGTTGTCTCCATTCTGTATTTCTGTTTTATAATCAACATAATGTATTTTTCATAGTTTTAAATGGCAATAATGAGTTATAGTATGTGATTTATTACATTAACTTATAGATTTTTCTTTACAGTACAGTTATGTCTTAAATCTGCGGTCTGTCTATTGAAAAAGGGATTACTACAAATAAAAAACAGATATTAGAAATCATAAATGTTCCCAATCTCTGTACCTGAGACATGGTTGTGTTATATAAGAAGCTGTCTATAGACGATATACTTATTAAAAACACATATATCTTCATGTATAAGGTAGAGACTAAGACATCTCTGCAGGTCTAGATGTTATATGTAGCCTGATTGTTATCAGTAATTAATATAAATATTAATTACCTGTCTCTTTGTTCCTTTCCTGCAGCTGACGGGGGTATAGGTCCCTTTCCCCCTCTCACCGGGCATCAATCACCTATAAAAAGACACAGGTATGATAACATGTCCCTTATACATGCTACAGACGCTAATATATCTAACACTCTAGGGCCAGAACTACTTGTCTCAGGGATTATAAAACCGCATTAGAAAAAAGAACAAAAGAAAAGATGGAACCCATTGAGATATAGATGATAGGGATTTTTATTTCTATTGCAGTGCAGTGTATTATCCCTCCCAGGATGATGTTGACAGAGACTATTGTTAGGTTTTTGGGGGTTTTGTGTTTGTAATGTTTGGGGTATGTTATTTTTTGTTTCTTTATTCATAAATTTTAAGGGTAATATATGTTTTTTTTATTTTTGGGGGAAGGGGGCAGGAGCAAAATATTTTATAAATTATTTTACTTTTTTTGTTTTTTAATCAAAAACTGTTATTTTTGTTGTTATTATTATTCATCAATTTCATCAATATTTTATATATTTTTATTTGGCAAAATATTTCTTGGAATGTCTGTTATCAATTTTGTGCAGAAATTTAGGATAGAGGTTAACCATGTTGCGGTGGGAATTGCTAAACTAAAAATTAATAACAGAAATACAGTTTGCCCCCGAGGTTCCAAAGCACAGAATGCACTTCAGATCAACAGCCGAAGCATCGTAGGGGGACCCATTCTAATGGAGACAATGTCCTCCACCCGTTTCCACAACATTGAGGGGCCACTCAAAGAAAGGGGCAGTCGAGCTTGAGCCACAGACGGTTGTTTCCATTCTGTATTTCTGTTTTATAATCAACATAATATATTTTTCATAGTTTTAAATGGCAATAATCAGTTATAGTATGTGATTTATTACATTAACTTATAGATTTTTCTTTACAGTACAGTTATGTCTTAAATCTGCGGTCAGTCTATTGAAAAAGGGATTACTACAAATAAAAAACAGATATTAGAAATCATAAATGTTCCCAATCTCTGTACCTGAGAAACAGTTGTGTTATATAAGAAGCTGTCTATAGACGATATACTTATTAAAAACACATATATCTTCATGTATAAGGTAGAGACTATGACATCTTTGCAGGTTTAGATGTTGTATCTAGCCTGACTGTTATCAGTAATTAATATAAATATTAATTACCTGTCTCTTTGTTCCTTTCCTGCAGCTGACGGGGGTATAGGTCCCTTTCACCCTCTCACCGGGCATCAATCACCTATAAAAAGACACAGGTATGATAACATGTCCCTTATACATGCTACAGACGCTAATATATCTAACACTCTAGGGCCAGAACTACTTGTCTCAGGGATTATAAAACCGCATTAGAAAAAAGAACAAAAGAAAAGATGGAACCCATTGAGATATAGATGATAGGGATTTATATTTCTATTGCAGTGCAGTGTATTATCCCTCCCAGGATGATGTTGACAGAGACTATTGTTAGGTTTTTGGGGGTTTTGTGTTTGTAATGTTTGGGGTATGTGTTATTTTTTGTTTCTTTATTCATAAATTTTAAGGGTAATATATGTTTTTTTATTTTTGGGGGAAGGGGGCAGGAGCAAAATATTTTATAAATTATTTTAGTTTTTTTGTTTTTTAATCAAAAACTGTTATTTTTGTTGTTATTATTATTTATCAGTTTCATCAATATTTTATATATTTTTATTTGGTAAAATATTTCTTGGAATGTCTGTTATCAATTTTGTGCAGAAATTTCGGATAGAGGTTAACCATGTTGCGGTGGGAATTGCTAAACTAAAAATTAATAACAGAAATACAGTTTGCCCCCGAGGTTCCAAAGCACAGAATGCACTTCAGATCAACAGCCGAAGCATCGTAGGGGGACCCATTCTAATGCAGACAATGTCCTCCACCCGTTTCCACAACATTGAGGGGCCACTCAAAGAAAGGGGCAGTCGAGCTTGAGCCACAGACGGTTGTTTCCATTCTGTATTTCTGTTTTATAATCAACATAATGTATTTTTCATAGTTTTAAATGGCAATAATCAGTTATAGTATGTGATTTATTACATTAACTTATAGATTTTTCTTTACAGTACAGTTATGTCTTAAATCTGCGGTCAGTCTATTGAAAAAGGGATTACTACAAATAAAAAACAGATATTAGAAATCATAAATGTTCCCAATCTCTATACCTGAGAAACAGTTGTGTTATATAAGAAGCTGTCTATAGACGATATACTTATTAAAAACACATATATCTTCATGTATAAGGTAGAGACTATGACATCTTTGCAGGTTTAGATGTTGTATCTAGCCTGATTGTTATCAGTAATTAATATAAATATTAATTACCTGTCTCTTTGTTCCTTTCCTGCAGCTGACGGGGGTATAGGTCCCTTTCACCCTTTTACCGGGCATCAATCACCTATAAAAAGACACAGGTATGATAACATGTCCCTTATACATGCTACAGACGCTAATATATCTAACACTCTAGGGCCAGAACTACTTGTCTCAGGGATTATAAAACCGCATTAGAAAAAAGAACAAAAGAAAAGATGGAACCCATTGAGATATAGATGATAGGGATTTTTATTTCTATTGTAGTGCAGTGTATTATCCCTCCCAGGATGATGTTGACAGACACTATTGTTAGGTTTTTGGGGGTTTTGTGTTTGCAATGTTTGGGGTATGTGTTATTTTTTGTTTCTTTATTTATAAATTTTAAGGGTAATATATGTTTTTTTATTTTTGGGGAAGGGGGCAGGAGCAAAATATTTGATAAATTATTATTGTTTATTTGTTTTTTAATAAAAAACTGTTATTTTTGTTGTTATTATTATTCATCAACTTCATCAATATTTTATATATTTTTATTTGGCAAAATATTTCTTGGAATGTCTTTTATCAATTTTGTGCAGAAATTTAGGATAGAGGTTAACCATGTTGCGGTGGGAATTGCTAAACTAAAAATTAATAACAGAAATACAGTTTGCCCCCGAGGTTCCAAAGCACAGAATGCACTTCAGATCAACAGCCGAAGCATCGTAGGGGGACCCATTCTAATGGAGACAATGTCCTCCACCCGTTTCCACAACATTGAGGGGCCACTCAAAGAAAGGGGCAGTCGAGCTTGAGCCACAGACGGTTGTTTCCATTCTGTATTTCTGTTTTATAATCAACATAATGTATTTTTCATAGTTTTAAATGGCAATAATCAGTTATAGTATGTGATTTATTACATTAACTTATAGATTTTTCTTTACAGTACAGTTATGTCTTAAATCTGCGGTCAGTCTATTGAAAAAGGGATTACTACAAATAAAAAACAGATATTAGAAATCATAAATGTTCCCAATCTCTGTACCTGAGAAACAGTTGTGTTATATAAGAAGCTGTCTATAGACGATATACTTATTAAAAACACATATATCTTCATGTATAAGGTAGAGACTATGACATCTTTGCAGGTTTAGATGTTGTATCTAGCCTGACTGTTATCAGTAATTAATATAAATATTAATTACCTGTCTCTTTGTTCCTTTCCTGCAGCTGACGGGGGTATAGGTCCCTTTCACCCTCTCACCGGGCATCAATCACCTATAAAAAGACACAGGTATGATAACATGTCCCTTATACATGCTACAGACGCTAATATATCTAACACTCTAGGGCCAGAACTACTTGTCTCAGGGATTATAAAACCGCATTAGAAAAAAGAACAAAAGAAAAGATGGAACCCATTGAGATATAGATGATAGGGATTTTTATTTCTATTGTAGTGCAGTGTATTATCCCTCCCAGGATGATGTTGACAGACACTATTGTTAGGTTTTTGGGGGTTTTGTGTTTGCAATGTTTGGGGTATGTGTTATTTTTTGTTTCTTTATTTTTAAATTTTACGGGTAATATATGTTTTTTTATTTTTGGGGAAGGGGGCAGGAGCAAAATATTTGATAAATTATTATTGTTTATTTGTTTTTTAATAAAAAACTGTTATTTTTGTTGTTATTATTATTCATCAACTTCATCAATATTTTATATATTTTTATTTGGCAAAATATTTCTTGGAATGTCTTTTATCAATTTTGTGCAGAAATTTAGGATAGAGGTTAACCATGTTGCGGTGGGAATTGCTAAACTAAAAATTAATAACAGAAATACAGTTTGCCCCCGAGATTCCAAAGCACAGAATGCACTTCAGATCAACAGCCGAAGCATCTTAGGGGGACCCATTCTAATGGAGACAATGTCCTCCACCCGTTTCCAGAACATTGAGGGGCCACTCAAAGAAATGGGCAGTCGAGCTTGAGCCACAGACGGTTGTCTCCATTCTGTATTTCTGTTTTATAATCAACATAATGTATTTTTCATAGTTTTAAATGGCAATAATCAGTTATAGTATGTGATTTATTACATTAACTTATAGATTTTTCTTTACAGTACAGTTATGTCTTAAATCTACGGTAGGTCTATTGAAAAAGGGATTACTACAAATAAAAAACAGATATTAGAAATCATAAATGTTCCTAATCTCTGTACCTGAGACATGGTTGTGTTATATAAGAAGCTGTCTATAGACGATATACTTATTAAAAACACATATATCTTCATGTATAAGGTAGAGACTATGACATCTTTGCAGGTTTAGATGTTGTATCTAGCCTGATTGTTATCAGTAATTAATATAAATATTAATTACCTGTCTCTTTGTTCCTTTCCTGCAGCTGACGGGGGTATAGGTCCCTTTCACCCTTTCACCGGGCATCAATCACCTATAAAAAGACACAGGTATGATAACATGTCCCTTATACATGCTACAGACGCTAATATATCTAACACTCTAGGGCCAGAACTACTTGTCTCAGGGATTATAAAACCGCATTAGAAAAAAGAACAAAAGAAAAGATGGAACCCATTGAGATATAGATGATAGGGATTTTTATTTCTATTGTAGTGCAGTGTATTATCCCTCCCAGGATGATGTTGACAGACACTATTGTTAGGTTTTTGGGGGTTTTGTGTTTGCAATGTTTGGGGTATGTGTTATTTTTTGTTTCTTTATTTATAAATTTTAAGGGTAATATATGTTTTTTTATTTTTGGGGAAGGGGGCAGGAGCAAAATATTTGATAAATTATTATTGTTTATTTGTTTTTTAATAAAAAACTGTTATTTTTGTTGTTATTATTATTCATCAACTTCATCAATATTTTATATATTTTTATTTGGCAAAATATTTCTTGGAATGTCTTTTATCAATTTTGTGCAGAAATTTAGGATAGAGGTTAACCATGTTGCGGTGGGAATTGCTAAACTAAAAATTAATAACAGAAATACAGTTTGCCCCCGAGATTCCAAAGCACAGAATGCACTTCAGATCAACAGCCGAAGCATCTTAGGGGGACCCATTCTAATGGAGACAATGTCCTCCACCCGTTTCCAGAACATTGAGGGGCCACTCAAAGAAATGGGCAGTCGAGCTTGAGCCACAGACGGTTGTCTCCATTCTGTATTTCTGTTTTATAATCAACATAATGTATTTTTCATAGTTTTAAATGGCAATAATCAGTTATAGTATGTGATTTATTACATTAACTTATAGATTTTTCTTTACAGTACAGTTATGTCTTAAATCTACGGTAGGTCTATTGAAAAAGGGATTACTACAAATAAAAAACAGATATTAGAAATCATAAATGTTCCTAATCTCTGTACCTGAGACATGGTTGTGTTATATAAGAAGCTGTCTATAGACGATATACTTATTAAAAACACATATATCTTCATGTATAAGGTAGAGACTATGACATCTTTGCAGGTTTAGATGTTGTATCTAGCCTGATTGTTATCAGTAATTAATATAAATATTAATTACCTGTCTCTTTGTTCCTTTCCTGCAGCTGACGGGGCTATAGGTCCCTTTCACCCTTTCACCGGGCATCAATCACCTATAAAAAGACACAGGTATGATAACATGTCCCTTATACATGCTACAGACGCTAATATATCTAACACTCTAGGGCCAGAACTACTTGTCTCAGGGATTATAAAACCGCATTAGAAAAAAGAACAAAAGAAAAGATGGAACCCATTGAGATATAGATGATAGGGATTTTTATTTCTATTGTAGTGCAGTGTATTATCCCTCCCAGGATGATGTTGACAGACACTATTGTTAGGTTTTTGGGGGTTTTGTGTTTGCAATGTTTGGGGTATGTGTTATTTTTTGTTTCTTTATTTATAAATTTTAAGGGTAATATATGTTTTTTTATTTTTGGGGAAGGGGGCAGGAGCAAAATATTTGATAAATTATTATTGTTTATTTGTTTTTTAATAAAAAACTGTTATTTTTGTTGTTATTATTATTCATCAACTTCATCAATATTTTATATATTTTTATTTGGCAAAATATTTCTTGGAATGTCTTTTATCAATTTTGTGCAGAAATTTAGGATAGAGGTTAACCATGTTGCGGTGGGAATTGCTAAACTAAAAATTAATAACAGAAATACAGTTTGCCCCCGAGATTCCAAAGCACAGAATGCACTTCAGATCAACAGCCGAAGCATCTTAGGGGGACCCATTCTAATGGAGACAATGTCCTCCACCCGTTTCCAGAACATTGAGGGGCCACTCAAAGAAATGGGCAGTCGAGCTTGAGCCACAGACGGTTGTCTCCATTCTGTATTTCTGTTTTATAATCAACATAATGTATTTTTCATAGTTTTAAATGGCAATAATCAGTTATAGTATGTGATTTATTACATTAACTTATAGATTTTTCCTTACAGTACAGTTATGTCTTAAATCTACGGTAGGTCTATTGAAAAAGGGATTACTACAAATAAAAAACAGATATTAGAAATCATAAATGTTCCTAATCTCTGTACCTGAGACATGGTTGTGTTATATAAGAAGCTGTCTATAGACGATATACTTATTAAAAACACATATATCTTCATGTATAAGGTAGAGACTATGACATCTTTGCAGGTTTAGATGTTGTTTCTAGCCTGATTGTTATCAGTAATTAATATAAATATTAATTACCTGTCTCTTTGTTCCTTTCCTGCAGCTGACGGGGGTATAGGTCCCTTTCACCCTCTCACCGGGCATCAATCACCTATAAAAAGACACAGGTATGATAACATGTCCCTTATACATGCTAAAGACGCTAATATATCTAACACTCTAGGGCCAGAACTACTTGTCTCAGGGATTATAAAACCGCATTAGAAAAAAGAACAAAAGAAAAGATGGAACCCATTGAGATATAGATGATAGGGATTTTTATTTCTATTGTAGTGCAGTGTATTATCCCTCCCAGGATGATGTTGACAGACACTATTGTTAGGTTTTTGGGGGTTTTGTGTTTGCAATGTTTGGGGTATCTGTTATTTTTTGTTTCTTTATTTATAAATTTTAAGGGTAATATATGTTTTTTTATTTTTGGGGAAGGGGGCAGGAGCAAAATATTTGATAAATTATTATTGTTTATTTGTTTTTTAATAAAAAACTGTTATTTTTGTTGTTATTATTATTCATCAACTTCATCAATATTTTATATATTTTTATTTGGCAAAATATTTCTTGGAATGTCTTTTATCAATTTTGTGCAGAAATTTAGGATAGAGGTTAACCATGTTGCGGTGGGAATTGCTAAACTAAAAATTAATAACAGAAATACAGTTTGCCCCCGAGATTCCAAAGCACAGAATGCACTTCAGATCAACAGCCGAAGCATCTTAGGGGGACCCATTCTAATGGAGACAATGTCCTCCACCCGTTTCCAGAACATTGAGGGGCCACTCAAAGAAATGGGCAGTCGAGCTTGAGCCACAGACGGTTGTCTCCATTCTGTATTTCTGTTTTATAATCAACATAATGTATTTTTCATAGTTTTAAATGGCAATAATCAGTTATAGTATGGGATTTATTACATTAACTTATAGATTTTTCTTTACAGTACAGTTATGTCTTAAATTTGCGGTCAGTCTATTGAAAAAGGGATTACTACAAATAAAAAACAGATATTAGAAATCATAAATGTTCCTAATCTCTGTACCTGAGACATGGTTGTGTTATATAAGAAGCTGTCTATAGACGATATACTTATTAAAAACACATATATCTTCATGTATAAGGTAGAGACTATGACATCTTTGCAGGTTTAGATGTTGTATCTAGCCTGATTGTTATCAGTAATTAATATAAATATTAATTACCTGTCTCTTTGTTCCTTTCCTGCAGCTGACGGAGGTATAGGTCCCTTTCACCCTCTCACCGGGCATCAATCACCTATAAAAAGACACAGGTATGATAACATGTCCCTTATACATGCTACAGACGCTAATATATCTAACACTCTAGGGCCAGAACTACTTGTCTCAGGGATTATAAAACCGCATTAGAAAAAAGAACAAAAGAAAAGATGGAACCCATTGAGATATAGATGATAGGGATTTATATTTCTATTGCAGTGCAGTGTATTATCCCTCCCAGGATGATGTTGACAGAGACTATTGTTAGGTTTTTGGGGGTTTTGTGTTTGTAATGTTTGGGGTATGTGTTATTTTTTGTTTCTTTATTCATAAATTTTAAGGGTAATATATGTTTTTTTATTTTTGGGGGAAGGGGGCAGGAGCAAAATATTTTATAAATTATTTTAGTTTTTTTGTTTTTTAATCAAAAACTGTTATTTTTGTTGTTATTATTATTCATCAGTTTCATCAATATTTTATATATTTTTATTTGGTAAAATATTTCTTGGAATGTCTGTTATCAATTTTGTGCAGAAATTTAGGATAGAGGTTAACCATGTTGCGGTGGGAATTGCTAAACTAAAAATTAATAACAGAAATACAGTTTGCCCCCGAGATTCCAAAGCACAGAATGCACTTCAGATCAACAGCCGAAGCATCTTAGGGGGACCCATTCTAATGGAGACAATGTCCTCCACCCGTTTCCAGAACATTGAGGGGCCACTCAAAGAAATGGGCAGTCGAGCTTGAGCCACAGACGGTTGTCTCCATTCTGTATTTCTGTTTTATAATCAACATAATGTATTTTTCATAGTTTTAAATGGCAATAATCAGTTATAGTATGGGATTTATTACATTAACTTATAGATTTTTCTTTACAGTACAGTTATGTCTTAAATTTGCGGTCAGTCTATTGAAAAAGGGATTACTACAAATAAAAAACAGATATTAGAAATCATAAATGTTCCTAATCTCTGTACCTGAGACATGGTTGTGTTATATAAGAAGCTGTCTATAGACGATATACTTATTAAAAACACATATATCTTCATGTATAAGGTAGAGACTATGACATCTTTGCAGGTTTAGATGTTGTTTCTAGCCTGATTGTTATCAGTAATTAATATAAATATTAATTACCTGTCTCTTTGTTCCTTTCCTGCAGCTGACGGAGGTATAGGTCCCTTTCACCCTCTCACCGGGCATCAATCACCTATAAAAAGACACAGGTATGATAACATGTCCCTTATACATGCTACAGACGCTAATATATCTAACACTCTAGGGCCAGAACTACTTGTCTCAGGGATTATAAAACCGCATTAGAAAAAAGAACAAAAGAAAAGATGGAACCCATTGAGATATAGATGATAGGGATTTATATTTCTATTGCAGTGCAGTGTATTATCCCTCCCAGGATGATGTTGACAGAGACTATTGTTAGGTTTTTGGGGGTTTTGTGTTTGTAATGTTTGGGGTATGTGTTATTTTTTGTTTCTTTATTCATAAATTTTAAGGGTAATATATGTTTTTTTATTTTTGGGGGAAGGGGGCAGGAGCAAAATATTTTATAAATTATTTTAGTTTTTTTGTTTTTTAATCAAAAACTGTTATTTTTGTTGTTATTATTATTCATCAGTTTCATCAATATTTTATATATTTTTATTTGGTAAAATATTTCTTGGAATGTCTGTTATCAATTTTGTGCAGAAATTTAGGATAGAGGTTAACCATGTTGCGGTGGGAATTGCTAAACTAAAAATTAATAACAGAAATACAGTTTGCCCCCGAGGTTCCAAAGCACAGAATGCACTTCAGAACAACAGCCGAAGCATCGTAGGGGGACCCATTCTAATGGAGACAATGTCCTCCACCCGTTTCCACAACATTGAGGGGCCACTCAAAGAAAGGGGCAGTTGAGCTTGAGCCACAGACGGTTGTTTCCATTCTGTATTTCTGTTTTATAATCAACATAATGTATTTTTCATAGTTTTAAATGGCAATAATCAGTTATAGTATGTGATTTATTACATTAACTTATAGATTTTTCTTTACAGTACAGTTATGTCTTAAATCTGCGGTCAGTCTATTGAAAAAGGGATTACTACAAATAAAAAACAGATATTAGAAATCATAAATGTTCCCAATCACTGTACCTGAGACACAGTTGTGTTATATAAGAAGCTGTCTATAGACGATATACTTATTAAAAACACATATATCTTCATGTATAAGGTAGAGACTATGACATCTCTGCAGGTCTAGATGTTATATCTAGCCTGATTGTTATCAGTAATTAATATAAATATTAATTACCTGTCTCTTTGTTCCTTTCCTGCAGCTGACGGGGGTATAGGTCCCTTTCACCCTCTCACCGGGCATTAATCACCTATAAAAAGACACAGGTATGATGACATGTCCCTTATACATGCTACAGACGCTAATATATATAACACTCTTGGGCCAGAACTACTTGTCTCAGGGATTATAAAACCGCATTAGAAAAAAGAACAAAAGAAAAGATGGAACCCATTGAGATATAGATGATAGGGATTTTTATTTCTATTGTAGTGCAGTGTATTATCCCTCCCAGGATGATGTTGACAGACACTATTGTAAGGTTTTTGGGGGTTTTGTGTTTGCAATGTTTGGGGTATGTGTTATTTTTTGTTTCTTTATTTATACATTTTAAGGGTAATATATGTTTTTTTATTTTTGGGGAAGGGGGCAGGAGCAAAATATTTGATAAATTATTATTGTTTATTTGTTTTTTAATAAAAAACTGTTATTTTTGTTGTTATTATTATTCATCAACTTCATCAATATTTTATATATTTTTATTTGGCAAAATATTTCTTGGAATGTCTTTTATCAATTTTGTGCAGAAATTTAGGATAGAGGTTAACCATGTTGCGGTGGGAATTGCTAAACTAAAAATTAATAACAGAAATACAGTTTGCCCCCGAGATTCCAAAGCACAGAATGCACTTCAGATCAACAGCCGAAGCATCTTAGGGGGACCCATTCTAATGGAGACAATGTCCTCCACCCGTTTCCAGAACATTGAGGGGCCACTCAAAGAAATGGGCAGTCGAGCTTGAGCCACAGACGGTTGTCTCCATTCTGTATTTCTGTTTTATAATCAACATAATGTATTTTTCATAGTTTTAAATGGCAATAATCAGTTATAGTATGGGATTTATTACATTAACTTATAGATTTTTCTTTACAGTACAGTTATGTCTTAAATTTGCGGTCAGTCTATTGAAAAAGGGATTACTACAAATAAAAAACAGATATTAGAAATCATAAATGTTCCTAATCTCTGTACCTGAGACATGGTTGTGTTATATAAGAAGCTGTCTATAGACGATATACTTATTAAAAACACATATATCTTCATGTATAAGGTAGAGACTATGACATCTTTGCAGGTTTAGATGTTGTATCTAGCCTGATTGTTATCAGTAATTAATATAAATATTAATTACCTGTCTCTTTGTTCCTTTCCTGCAGCTGACGGAGGTATAGGTCCCTTTCACCCTCTCACCGGGCATCAATCACCTATAAAAAGACACAGGTATGATAACATGTCCCTTATACATGCTACAGACGCTAATATATCTAACACTCTAGGGCCAGAACTACTTGTCTCAGGGATTATAAAACCGCATTAGAAAAAAGAACAAAAGAAAAGATGGAACCCATTTAGATATAGATGATAGGGATTTATATTTCTATTGCAGTGCAGTGTATTATCCCTCCCAGGATGATGTTGACAGAGACTATTGTTAGGTTTTTGGGGGTTTTGTGTTTGTAATGTTTGGGGTATGTGTTATTTTTTGTTTCTTTATTCATAAATTTTAAGGGTAATATATGTTTTTTTATTTTTGGGGGAAGGGGGCAGGAGCAAAATATTTTATAAATTATTTTAGTTTTTTTGTTTTTTAATCAAAAACTGTTATTTTTGTTGTTATTATTATTCATCAGTTTCATCAATATTTTATATATTTTTATTTGGTAAAATATTTCTTGGAATGTCTGTTATCAATTTTGTGCAGAAATTTAGGATAGAGGTTAACCATGTTGCGGTGGGAATTGCTAAACTAAAAATTAATAACAGAAATACAGTTTGCCCCCGAGGTTCCAAAGCACAGAATGCACTTCAGATCAACAGCCGAAGCATCGTAGTGGGACCCATTCTAATGGAGACAATGTCCTCCACCCGTTTCCACAACATTGAGGGGCCACTCAAAGAAAAGGGCAGTCGAGCTTGAGCCACAGACGGTTGTTTCCATTCTGTATTTCTGTTTTATAATCAACATAATGTATTTTTCATAGTTTTAAATGGCAATAATCAGTTATAGTATGTGATTTATTACATTAACTTATAGATTTTTCTTTACAGTACAGTTATGTCTTAAATCTGCGGTCAGTCTATTGAAAAAGGGATTACAACAAATAAAAAACAGATATTAGAAATCATAAATGTTCCCAATCTCTGTACCTGAGAAACAGTTGTGTTATATAAGAAGCTGTCTATAGACGATATACTTATTAAAAACACATATATCTTCATGTATAAGGTAGAGACTATGACATCTCTGCAGGTCTAGATGTTATATCTAGCCTGATTGTTATCAGTAATTAATATAAATATTAATTACCTGTCTCTTTGTTCCTTTCCTGCAGCTGACGGGGGTATAGGTCCCTTTCACCCTCTCACCGGGCATTAATCACCTATAAAAAGACACAGGTATGATGACATGTCCCTTATACATGCTACAGACGCTAATATATATAACACTCTAGGGCCAGAACTACTTGTCTCAGGGATTATAAAACCGCATTAGAAAAAAGAACAAAAGAAAAGATGGAACCCATTGAGATATAGATGATAGGGATTTTTATTTCTATTGTAGTGCAGTGTATTATCCCTCCCAGGATGATGTTGACAGACACTATTGTTAGGTTTTTGGGGGTTTTGTGTTTGCAATGTTTGGGGTATGTGTTATTTTTTGTTTCTTTATTTATACATTTTAAGGGTAATATATGTTTTTTTATTTTTGGGGAAGGGGGCAGGAGCAAAATATTTGATAAATTATTATTGTTTATTTGTTTTTTAATAAAAAACTGTTATTTTTTTGTTATTATTATTCATCAACTTCATCAATATTTTATATATTTTTATTTGGCAAAATATTTCTTGGAATGTCTTTTATCAATTTTGTGCAGAAATTTAGGATAGAGGTTAACCATGTTGCGGTGGGAATTGCTAAACTAAAAATTAATAACAGAAATACAGTTTGCCCCCGAGATTCCAAAGCACAGAATGCACTTCAGATCAACAGCCGAAGCATCTTAGGGGGACCCATTCTAATGGAGACAATGTCCTCCACCCGTTTCCAGAACATTGAGGGGCCACTCAAAGAAATGGGCAGTCGAGCTTGAGCCACAGACGGTTGTCTCCATTCTGTATTTCTGTTTTATAATCAACATAATGTATTTTTCATAGTTTTAAATGGCAATAATCAGTTATAGTATGTGATTTATTACATTAACTTATAGATTTTTCTTTACAATACAGTTATGTCTTAAATCTACGGTAGGTCTATTGAAAAAGGGATTACTACAAATAAAAAACAGATATTAGAAATCATAAATGTTCCTAATCTCTGTACCTGAGACATGGTTGTGTTATATAAGAAGCTGTCTATAGACGATATACTTATTAAAAACACATATATCTTCATGTATAAGGTAGAGACTATGACATCTTTGCAGGTTTAGATGTTGTATCTAGCCTGATTGTTATCAGTAATTAATATAAATATTAATTACCTGTCTCTTTGTTCCTTTCCTGCAGCTGACGGGGGTATAGGTCCCTTTCACCCTTTCACCGGGCATCAATCACCTATAAAAAGACACAGGTATGATAACATGTCCCTTATACATGCTACAGACGCTAATATATCTAACACTCTAGGGCCAGAACTACTTGTCTCAGGGATTATAAAACCGCATTAGAAAAAAGAACAAAAGAAAAGATGGAACCCATTGAGATATAGATGACAGGGATTTATATTTCTATTGCAGTGCAGTGTATTATCCCTCCCAGGATGATGTTGACAGAGACTATTGTTAGGTTTTTGGGGGTTTTGTGTTTGTAATGTTTGGGGTATGTGTTATTTTTTGTTTCTTTATTCATAAATTTTAAGGGTAATATATGTTTTTTTATTTTTGGGGGAAGGGGGCAGGAGCAAAATATTTTATAAATTATTTTAGTTTTTTTGTTTTTTAATCAAAAACTGTTATTTTTGTTGTTATTATTATTCATCAGTTTCATCAATATTTTATATATTTTTATTTGGTAAAATATTTCTTGGAATGTCTGTTATCAATTTTGTGCAGAAATTTAGGATAGAGGTTAACCATGTTGCGGTGGGAATTGCTAAACTAAAAATTAATAACAGAAATACAGTTTGCCCCCGAGGTTCCAAAGCACAGAATGCACTTCAGAACAACAGCCGAAGCATCGTAGGGGGACCCATTCTAATGGAGACAATGTCCTCCACCCGTTTCCACAACATTGAGGGGCCACTCAAAGAAAGGGGCAGTTGAGCTTGAGCCACAGACGGTTGTTTCCATTCTGTATTTCTGTTTTATAATCAACATAATGTATTTTTCATAGTTTTAAATGGCAATAATCAGTTATAGTATGTGATTTATTACATTAACTTATAGATTTTTCTTTACAGTACAGTTATGTCTTAAATCTGCGGTCAGTCTATTGAAAAAGGGATTACTACAAATAAAAAACAGATATTAGAAATCATAAATGTTCCCAATCACTGTACCTGAGACACAGTTGTGTTATATAAGAAGCTGTCTATAGACGATATACTTATTAAAAACACATATATCTTCATGTATAAGGTAGAGACTATGACATCTCTGCAGGTCTAGATGTTATATCTAGCCTGATTGTTATCAGTAATTAATATAAATATTAATTACCTGTCTCTTTGTTCCTTTCCTGCAGCTGACGGGGGTATAGGTCCCTTTCACCCTCTCACCGGGCATTAATCACCTATAAAAAGACACAGGTATGATGACATGTCCCTTATACATGCTACAGACGCTAATATATATAACACTCTTGGGCCAGAACTACTTGTCTCAGGGATTATAAAACCGCATTAGAAAAAAGAACAAAAGAAAAGATGGAACCCATTGAGATATAGATGATAGGGATTTTTATTTCTATTGTAGTGCAGTGTATTATCCCTCCCAGGATGATGTTGACAGACACTATTGTAAGGTTTTTGGGGGTTTTGTGTTTGCAATGTTTGGGGTATGTGTTATTTTTTGTTTCTTTATTTATACATTTTAAGGGTAATATATGTTTTTTTATTTTTGGGGAAGGGGGCAGGAGCAAAATATTTGATAAATTATTATTGTTTATTTGTTTTTTAATAAAAAACTGTTATTTTTGTTGTTATTATTATTCATCAACTTCATCAATATTTTATATATTTTTATTTGGCAAAATATTTCTTGGAATGTCTTTTATCAATTTTGTGCAGAAATTTAGGATAGAGGTTAACCATGTTGCGGTGGGAATTGCTAAACTAAAAATTAATAACAGAAATACAGTTTGCCCCCGAGATTCCAAAGCACAGAATGCACTTCAGATCAACAGCCGAAGCATCTTAGGGGGACCCATTCTAATGGAGACAATGTCCTCCACCCGTTTCCAGAACATTGAGGGGCCACTCAAAGAAATGGGCAGTCGAGCTTGAGCCACAGACGGTTGTCTCCATTCTGTATTTCTGTTTTATAATCAACATAATGTATTTTTCATAGTTTTAAATGGCAATAATCAGTTATAGTATGGGATTTATTACATTAACTTATAGATTTTTCTTTACAGTACAGTTATGTCTTAAATTTGCTGTCAGTCTATTGAAAAAGGGATTACTACAAATAAAAAACAGATATTAGAAATCATAAATGTTCCTAATCTCTGTACCTGAGACATGGTTGTGTTATATAAGAAGCTGTCTATAGACGATATACTTATTAAAAACACATATATCTTCATGTATAAGGTAGAGACTATGACATCTTTGCAGGTTTAGATGTTGTATCTAGCCTGATTGTTATCAGTAATTAATATAAATATTAATTACCTGTCTCTTTGTTCCTTTCCTGCAGCTGACGGAGGTATAGGTCCCTTTCACCCTCTCACCGGGCATCAATCACCTATAAAAAGACACAGGTATGATAACATGTCCCTTATACATGCTACAGACGCTAATATATCTAACACTCTAGGGCCAGAACTACTTGTCTCAGGGATTATAAAACCGCATTAGAAAAAAGAACAAAAGAAAAGATGGAACCCATTTAGATATAGATGATAGGGATTTATATTTCTATTGCAGTGCAGTGTATTATCCCTCCCAGGATGATGTTGACAGAGACTATTGTTAGGTTTTTGGGGGTTTTGTGTTTGTAATGTTTGGGGTATGTGTTATTTTTTGTTTCTTTATTCATAAATTTTAAGGGTAATATATGTTTTTTTATTTTTGGGGGAAGGGGGCAGGAGCAAAATATTTTATAAATTATTTTAGTTTTTTTGTTTTTTAATCAAAAACTGTTATTTTTGTTGTTATTATTATTCATCAGTTTCATCAATATTTTATATATTTTTATTTGGTAAAATATTTCTTGGAATGTCTGTTATCAATTTTGTGCAGAAATTTAGGATAGAGGTTAACCATGTTGCGGTGGGAATTGCTAAACTAAAAATTAATAACAGAAATACAGTTTGCCCCCGAGGTTCCAAAGCACAGAATGCACTTCAGATCAACAGCCGAAGCATCGTAGGGGGACCCATTCTAATGGAGACAATGTCCTCCACCCGTTTCCACAACATTGAGGGGCCACTCAAAGAAAGGGGCAGTCGAGCTTGAGCCACAGACGGTTGTTTCCATTCTGTATTTCTGTTTTATAATCAACATAATGTATTTTTCATAGTTTTAAATGGCAATAATCAGTTATAGTATGTGATTTATTACATTAACTTATAGATTTTTCTTTACAGTACAGTTATGTCTTAAATCTGCGGTCAGTCTATTGAAAAAGGGATTACTACAAATAAAAAACAGATATTAGAAATCATAAATGTTCCCAATCTCTGTACCTGAGAAACAGTTGTGTTATATAAGAAGCTGTCTATAGACGATATACTTATTAAAAACACATATATCTTCATGTATAAGGTAGAGACTATGACATCTCTGCAGGTCTAGATGTTATATCTAGCCTGATTGTTATCAGTAATTAATATAAATATTAATTACCTGTCTCTTTGTTCCTTTCCTGCAGCTGACGGGGGTATAGGTCCCTTTCACCCTCTCACCGGGCATTAATCACCTATAAAAAGACACAGGTATGATGACATGTCCCTTATACATGCTACAGACGCTAATATATATAACACTCTAGGGCCAGAACTACTTGTCTCAGGGATTATAAAACCGCATTAGAAAAAAGAACAAAAGAAAAGATGGAACCCATTGAGATATAGATGATAGGGATTTTTATTTCTATTGTAGTGCAGTGTATTATCCCTCCCAGGATGATGTTGACAGACACTATTGTTAGGTTTTTGGGGGTTTTGTGTTTGCAATGTTTGGGGTATGTGTTATTTTTTGTTTCTTTATTTATACATTTTAAGGGTAATATATGTTTTTTTATTTTTGGGGAAGGGGGCAGGAGCAAAATATTTGATAAATTATTATTGTTTATTTGTTTTTTAATAAAAAACTGTTATTTTTGTTGTTATTATTATTCATCAACTTCATCAATATTTTATAAATTTTTATTTGGCAAAATATTTATTGGAATGTCTTTTATCAATTTTGTGCAGAAATTTAGGATAGAGGTTAACCATGTTGCGGTGGGAATTGCTAAACTAAAAATTAATAACAGAAATACAGTTTGCCCCCGAGATTCCAAAGCACAGAATGCACTTCAGATCAACAGCCGAAGCATCTTAGGGGGACCCATTCTAATGGAGACAATGTCCTCCACCCGTTTCCAGAACATTGAGGGGCCACTCAAAGAAATGGGCAGTCGAGCTTGAGCCACAGACGGTTGTCTCCATTCTGTATTTCTGTTTTATAATCAACATAATGTATTTTTCATAGTTTTAAATGGCAATAATCAGTTATAGTATGGGATTTATTACATTAACTTATAGATTTTTCTTTACAGTACAGTTATGTCTTAAATCTACGGTAGGTCTATTGAAAAAGGGATTACTACAAATAAAAAACAGATATTAGAAATCATAAATGTTCCTAATCTCTGTACCTGAGACATGGTTGTGTTATATAAGAAGCTGTCTATAGACGATATACTTATTAAAAACACATATATCTTCATGTATAAGGTAGAGACTATGACATCTTTGCAGGTTTAGATGTTGTATCTAGCCTGATTGTTATCAGTAATTAATATAAATATTAATTACCTGTCTCTTTGTTCCTTTCCTGCAGCTGACGGGGGTATAGGTCCCTTTCACCCTTTCACCGGGCATCAATCACCTATAAAAAGACACAGGTATGATAACATGTCCCTTATACATGCTACAGACGCTAATATATCTAACACTCTAGGGCCAGAACTACTTGTCTCAGGGATTATAAAACCGCATTAGAAAAAAGAACAAAAGAAAAGATGGAACCCATTGAGATATAGATGATAGGGATTTTTATTTCTATTGTAGTGCAGTGTATTATCCCTCCCAGGATGATGTTGACAGACACTATTGTTAGGTTTTTGGGGGTTTTGTGTTTGCAATGTTTGGGGTATGTGTTATTTTTTGTTTCTTTATTTATAAATTTTAAGGGTAATATATGTTTTTTTATTTTTGGGGAAGGGGGCAGGAGCAAAATATTTGATAAATTATTATTGTTTATTTGTTTTTTAATAAAAAACTGTTATTTTTTTGTTATTATTATTCATCAACTTCATCAATATTTTATATATTTTTATTTGGCAAAATATTTCTTGGAATGTCTTTTATCAATTTTGTGCAGAAATTTAGGATAGAGGTTAACCATGTTGCGGTGGGAATTGCTAAACTAAAAATTAATAACAGAAATACAGTTTGCCCCCGAGATTCCAAAGCACAGAATGCACTTCAGATCAACAGCCGAAGCATCTTAGGGGGACCCATTCTAATGGAGACAATGTCCTCCACCCGTTTCCAGAACATTGAGGGGCCACTCAAAGAAATGGGCAGTCGAGCTTGAGCCACAGACGGTTGTCTCCATTCTGTATTTCTGTTTTATAATCAACATAATGTATTTTTCATAGTTTTAAATGGCAATAATCAGTTATAGTATGGGATTTATTACATTAACTTATAGATTTTTCTTTACAGTACAGTTATGTCTTAAATTTGCGGTCAGTCTATTGAAAAAGGGATTACTACAAATAAAAAACAGATATTAGAAATCATAAATGTTCCTAATCTCTGTACCTGAGACATGGTTGTGTTATATAAGAAGCTGTCTATAGACGATATACTTATTAAAAACACATATATCTTCATGTATAAGGTAGAGACTATGACATCTTTGCAGGTTTAGATGTTGTATCTAGCCTGATTGTTATCAGTAATTAATATAAATATTAATTACCTGTCTCTTTGTTCCTTTCCTGCAGCTGACGGAGGTATAGGTCCCTTTCACCCTCTCACCGGGCATCAATCACCTATAAAAAGACACAGGTATGATAACATGTCCCTTATACATGCTACAGACGCTAATATATCTAACACTCTAGGGCCAGAACTACTTGTCTCAGGGATTATAAAACCGCATTAGAAAAAAGAACAAAAGAAAAGATGGAACCCATTGAGATATAGATGATAGGGATTTATATTTCTATTGCAGTGCAGTGTATTATCCCTCCCAGGATGATGTTGACAGAGACTATTGTTAGGTTTTTGGGGGTTTTGTGTTTGTAATGTTTGGGGTATGTGTTATTTTTTGTTTCTTTATTCATAAATTTTAAGGGTAATATATGTTTTTTTATTTTTGGGGGAAGGGGGCAGGAGCAAAATATTTTATAAATTATTTTAGTTTTTTTGTTTTTTAATCAAAAACTGTTATTTTTGTTGTTATTATTATTCATCAGTTTCATCAATATTTTATATATTTTTATTTGGTAAAATATTTCTTGGAATGTCTGTTATCAATTTTGTGCAGAAATTTAGGATAGAGGTTAACCATGTTGCGGTGGGAATTGCTAAACTAAAAATTAATAACAGAAATACAGTTTGCCCCCGAGGTTCCAAAGCACAGAATGCACTTCAGATCAACAGCCGAAGCATCGTAGGGGGACCCATTCTAATGGAGACAATGTCCTCCACCCGTTTCCACAACATTGAGGGGCCACTCAAAGAAAGGGGCAGTCGAGCTTGAGCCACAGACGGTTGTTTCCATTCTGTATTTCTGTTTTATAATCAACATAATGTATTTTTCATAGTTTTAAATGGCAATAATCAGTTATAGTATGTGATTTATTACATTAACTTATAGATTTTTCTTTACAGTACAGTTATGTCTTAAATCTGCGGTCAGTCTATTGAAAAAGGGATTACAACAAATAAAAAACAGATATTAGAAATCATAAATGTTCCCAATCTCTGTACCTGAGAAACAGTTGTGTTATATAAGAAGCTGTCTATAGACGATATACTTATTAAAAACACATATATCTTCATGTATAAGGTAGAGACTATGACATCTCTGCAGGTCTAGATGTTATATCTAGCCTGATTGTTATCAGTAATTAATATAAATATTAATTACCTGTCTCTTTGTTCCTTTCCTGCAGCTGACGGGGGTATAGGTCCCTTTCACCCTCTCACCGGGCATTAATCACCTATAAAAAGACACAGGTATGATGACATGTCCCTTATACATGCTACAGACGCTAATATATATATAACACTCTAGGGCCAGAACTACTTGTCTCAGGGATTATAAAACCGCATTAGAAAAAAGAACAAAAGAAAAGATGGAACCCATTGAGATATAGATGATAGGGATTTTTATTTCTATTGTAGTGCAGTGTATTATCCCTCCCAGGATGATGTTGACAGACACTATTGTTAGGTTTTTGGGGGTTTTGTGTTTGCAATGTTTGGGGTATGTGTTATTTTTTGTTTCTTTATTTATAAATTTTAAGGGTAATATATGTTTTTTTATTTTTGGGGAAGGGGGCAGGAGCAAAATATTTGATAAATTATTATTGTTTATTTGTTTTTTAATAAAAAACTGTTATTTTTTTGTTATTATTATTCATCAACTTCATCAATATTTTATATATTTTTATTTGGCAAAATATTTCTTGGAATGTCTTTTATCAATTTTGTGCAGAAATTTAGGATAGAGGTTAACCATGTTGCGGTGGGAATTGCTAAACTAAAAATTAATAACAGAAATACAGTTTGCCCCCGAGATTCCAAAGCACAGAATGCACTTCAGATCAACAGCCGAAGCATCTTAGGGGGACCCATTCTAATGGAGACAATGTCCTCCACCCGTTTCCAGAACATTGAGGGGCCACTCAAAGAAATGGGCAGTCGAGCTTGAGCCACAGACGGTTGTCTCCATTCTGTATTTCTGTTTTATAATCAACATAATGTATTTTTCATAGTTTTAAATGGCAATAATCAGTTATAGTATGTGATTTATTACATTAACTTATAGATTTTTCTTTACAATACAGTTTTGTCTTAAATCTACGGTAGGTCTATTGAAAAAGGGATTACTACAAATAAAAAACAGATATTAGAAATCATAAATGTTCCTAATCTCTGTACCTGAGACATGATTGTGTTATATAAGAAGCTGTCTATAGACGATATACTTATTAAAAACACATATATCTTCATGTATAAGGTAGAGACTATGACATCTTTGCAGGTTTAGATGTTGTATCTAGCCTGATTGTTATCAGTAATTAATATAAATATTAATTACCTGTCTCTTTGTTCCTTTCCTGCAGCTGACGGGGGTATAGGTCCCTTTCACCCTTTCACCGGGCATCAATCACCTATAAAAAGACACAGGTATGATAACATGTCCCTTATACATGCTACAGACGCTAATATATCTAACACTCTAGGGCCAGAACTACTTGTCTCAGGGATTATAAAACCGCATTAGAAAAAAGAACAAAAGAAAAGATGGAACCCATTGAGATATAGATGATAGGGATTTATATTTCTATTGCAGTGCAGTGTATTATCCCTCCCTGGATGTTGTTGACAGAGACTATTGTTAGGTTTTTGGGGGTTTTGTGTTTGTAATTTTTGTGGTATGTGTTATTTTTTGTTTCTTTATTCATAAATTTTAAGGGTAATATATGTTTTTTTATTTTTGGGGGAAGGGGGCAGGAGCAAAATATTTTATAAATTATTTTAGTTTTTTTTGTTTTTTAATCAAAAACTGTTATTTTTGTTGTTATTATTATTCATCAATTTCATCAATATTTTATATATTTTTATTTGGTAAAATATTTCTTGGAATGTCTGTTATCAATTTTGTGCAGAAATTTAGGATAGAGGTTAACCATGTTGCGGTGGGAATTGCTAAACTAAAAATTAATAACAGAAATACAGTTTGCCCCCGAGGTTCCAAAGCACAGAATGCACTTCAGATCAACAGCCGAAGCATCGTAGGGGGACCCATTCTAATGGAGACAATATCCTCCACCCGTTTCCACAACATTGAGGGGCCACTCAAAGAAAGGGGCAGTCGAGCTTGAGCCACAGACGGTTGTTTCCATTCTGTATTTCTGTTTTATAATCAACATGATGTATTTTTCATAGTTTTAAATGGCAATAATCAGTTATAGTATGTGATTTATTACATTAACTTATAGATTTTTCTTTACAGTACAATTATGTCTTAAATCTGCGGTCAGTCTATTGAAAAAGGGATTACTACAAATAAAAAACAGATATTAGAAATCATTAATGTTCCCAATCTCTGTACCTGAGAAACAGTTGTGTTCTATAAGAAGCTGTGTATAGATGATATACTTATTAAAAACACATATATCTTCATGTATAAGGTAGAGACTATGACATCTCTGCAGGTCTAGATGTTATATCTAGCCTGATTGTTATCAGTAATTAATATAAATATTAATTACCTGTCTCTTTGTTCCTTTCCTGCAGCTGACGGGGGTATAGGTCCCTTTCACCCTCTCACTGGGCATTAATCACCTATAAAAAGACACAGGTATGATAACATGTCCCTTATACATGCTACAGACGCTAATATATATAACACTCTAGGGCCAGAACTACTTGTCTCAGGGATTATAAAACCGCATTAGAAAAAAGAACAAAAGAAAAGATGGAACCCATTGAGATATAGATGATAGGGATTTTTATTTCTATTGTAGTGCAGTGTATTATCCCTCCCAGGATGATGTTGACAGACACTATTGTAAGGTTTTTGGGGGTTTTGTGTTTGCAATGTTTGGGGTATGTGTTATTTTTTGTTTCTATATTTATACATTTTAAGGGTAATATATGTTTTTTTATTTTTGGGGAAGGGGGCAGGAGCAAAATATTTGATAAATTATTATTGTTTATTTGTTTTTTAATAAAAAACTGTTATTTTTGTTGTTATTATTAATCATCAACTTCATCAATATTTTATATATTTTTATTTGGCAAAATATTTCTTGGAATGTCTTTTATCAATTTTGTGCAGAAATTTAGGATAGAGGTTAACCATGTTGCGGTGGGAATTGCTAAACTAAAAATTAATAACAGAAATACAGTTTGCCCCCGAGATTCCAAAGCACAGAATGCACTTCAGATCAACAGCCGAAGCATCTTAGGGGGACCCATTCTAATGGAGACAATGTCCTCCACCCGTTTCCAGAACATTGAGGGGCCACTCAAAGAAATGGGCAGTCGAGCTTGAGCCACAGACGGTTGTCTCCATTCTGTATTTCTGTTTTATAATCAACATAATGTATTTTTCATAGTTTTAAATGGCAATAATCAGTTATAGTATGGGATTTATTACATTAACTTATAGATTTTTCTTTACAGTACAGTTATGTCTTAAATTTGCGGTCAGTCTATTGAAAAAGGGATTACTACAAATAAAAAACAGATATTAGAAATCATAAATGTTCCTAATCTCTGTACCTGAGACATGGTTGTGTTATATAAGAAGCTGTCTATAGACGATATACTTATTAAAAACACATATATCTTCATGTATAAGGTAGAGACTATGACATCTTTGCAGGTTTAGATGTTGTATCTAGCCTGATTGTTATCAGTAATTAATATAAATATTAATTACCTGTCTCTTTGTTCCTTTCCTGCAGCTGACGGAGGTATAGGTCCCTTTCACCCTCTCACCGGGCATCAATCACCTATAAAAAGACACAGGTATGATAACATGTCCCTTATACATGCTACAGACGCTAATATATCTAACACTCTAGGGCCAGAACTACTTGTCTCAGGGATTATAAAACCGCATTAGAAAAAAGAACAAAAGAAAAAATGGAACCCATTGAGATATAGATGATAGGGATTTATATTTCTATTGCAGTGCAGTGTATTATCCCTCCCAGGATGATGTTGACAGAGACTATTGTTAGGTTTTTGGGGGTTTTGTGTTTGTAATGTTTGGGGTATGTGTTATTTTTTGTTTCTTTATTCATAAATTTTAAGGGTAATATATGTTTTTTTATTTTTGGGGGAAGGGGGCAGGAGCAAAATATTTTATAAATTATTTTATTTTTTTTGTTTTTTAATCAAAAACTGTTATTTTTGTTGTTATTATTATTCATCAGTTTCATCAATATTTTATATATTTTTATTTGGTAAAATATTTCTTGGAATGTCTGTTATCAATTTTGTGCAGAAATTTAGGATAGAGGTTAACCATGTTGCGGTGGGAATTGCTAAACTAAAAATTAATAACAGAAATACAGTTTGCCCCCGAGGTTCCAAAGCACAGAATGCACTTCAGATCAACAGCCGAAGCATCGTAGGGGGACCCATTCTAATGGAGACAATGTCCTCCACCCGTTTCCACAACATTGAGGGGCCACTCAAAGAAAGGGGCAGTCGAGCTTGAGCCACAGACGGTTGTTTCCATTCTGTATTTCTGTTTTATAATCAACATAATGTATTTTTCATAGTTTTAAATGGCAATAATCAGTTATAGTATGTGATTTATTACATTAACCTATAGATTTTTCTTTACAGTACAGTTATGTCTTAAATCTGCGGTCAGTCTATTGAAAAAGGGATTACTACAAATAAAAAACAGATATTAGAAATCATAAATGTTCCCAATCTCTGTACCTGAGAAACAGTTGTGTTATATAAGAAGCTGTCTATAGACGATATACTTATTAAAAACACATATATCTTCATGTATAAGGTAGAGACTATGACATCTCTGCAGGTCTAGATGTTATATCTAGCCTGATTGTTATCAGTAATTAATATAAATATTAATTACCTGTCTCTTTGTTCCTTTCCTGCAGCTGACGGGGGTATAGGTCCCTTTCACCCTCTCACCGGGCATTAATCACCTATAAAAAGACACAGGTATGATGACATGTCCCTTATACATGCTACAGACGCTAATATATATAACACTCTAGGGCCAGAACTACTTGTCTCAGGGATTATAAAACCGCATTAGAAAAAAGAACAAAAGAAAAGATGGAACCCATTGAGATATAGATGATAGGGATTTTTATTTCTATTGTAGTGCAGTGTATTATCCCTCCCAGGATGATGTTGACAGACACTATTGTTAGGTTTTTGGGGGTTTTGTGTTTGCAATGTTTGGGGTATGTGTTATTTTTTGTTTCTTTATTTATACATTTTAAGGGTAATATATGTTTTTTTATTTTTGGGGAAGGGGGCAGGAGCAAAATATTTGATAAATTATTATTGTTTATTTGTTTTTTAATAAAAAACTGTTATTTTTGTTGTTATTATTATTCATCAACTTCATCAATATTTTATAAATTTTTATTTGGCAAAATATTTATTGGAATGTCTTTTATCAATTTTGTGCAGAAATTTAGGATAGAGGTTAACCATGTTGCGGTGGGAATTGCTAAACTAAAAATTAATAACAGAAATACAGTTTGCCCCCGAGATTCCAAAGCACAGAATGCACTTCAGATCAACAGCCGAAGCATCTTAGGGGGACCCATTCTAATGGAGACAATGTCCTCCACCCGTTTCCAGAACATTGAGGGGCCACTCAAAGAAATGGGCAGTCGAGCTTGAGCCACAGACGGTTGTCTCCATTCTGTATTTCTGTTTTATAATCAACATAATGTATTTTTCATAGTTTTAAATGGCAATAATCAGTTATAGTATGGGATTTATTACATTAACTTATAGATTTTTCTTTACAGTACAGTTATGTCTTAAATCTACGGTAGGTCTATTGAAAAAGGGATTACTACAAATAAAAAACAGATATTAGAAATCATAAATGTTCCTAATCTCTGTACCTGAGACATGGTTGTGTTATATAAGAAGCTGTCTATAGACGATATACTTATTAAAAACACATATATCTTCATGTATAAGGTAGAGACTATGACATCTTTGCAGGTTTAGATGTTGTATCTAGCCTGATTGTTATCAGTAATTAATATAAATATTAATTACCTGTCTCTTTGTTCCTTTCCTGCAGCTGACGGGGGTATAGGTCCCTTTCACCCTTTCACCGGGCATCAATCACCTATAAAAAGACACAGGTATGATAACATGTCCCTTATACATGCTACAGACGCTAATATATCTAACACTCTAGGGCCAGAACTACTTGTCTCAGGGATTATAAAACCGCATTAGAAAAAAGAACAAAAGAAAAGATGGAACCCATTGAGATATAGATGATAGGGATTTTTATTTCTATTGTAGTGCAGTGTATTATCCCTCCCAGGATGATGTTGACAGACACTATTGTTAGGTTTTTGGGGGTTTTGTGTTTGCAATGTTTGGGGTATGTGTTATTTTTTGTTTCTTTATTTATAAATTTTAAGGGTAATATATGTTTTTTTATTTTTGGGGAAGGGGGCAGGAGCAAAATATTTGATAAATTATTATTGTTTATTTGTTTTTTAATAAAAAACTGTTATTTTTTTGTTATTATTATTCATCAACTTCATCAATATTTTATATATTTTTATTTGGCAAAATATTTCTTGGAATGTCTTTTATCAATTTTGTGCAGAAATTTAGGATAGAGGTTAACCATGTTGCGGTGGGAATTGCTAAACTAAAAATTAATAACAGAAATACAGTTTGCCCCCGAGATTCCAAAGCACAGAATGCACTTCAGATCAACAGCCGAAGCATCTTAGGGGGACCCATTCTAATGGAGACAATGTCCTCCACCCGTTTCCAGAACATTGAGGGGCCACTCAAAGAAATGGGCAGTCGAGCTTGAGCCACAGACGGTTGTCTCCATTCTGTATTTCTGTTTTATAATCAACATAATGTATTTTTCATAGTTTTAAATGGCAATAATCAGTTATAGTATGGGATTTATTACATTAACTTATAGATTTTTCTTTACAGTACAGTTATGTCTTAAATTTGCGGTCAGTCTATTGAAAAAGGGATTACTACAAATAAAAAACAGATATTAGAAATCATAAATGTTCCTAATCTCTGTACCTGAGACATGGTTGTGTTATATAAGAAGCTGTCTATAGACGATATACTTATTAAAAACACATATATATTCATGTATAAGGTAGAGACTATGACATCTTTGCAGGTTTAGATGTTGTATCTAGCCTGATTGTTATCAGTAATTAATATAAATATTAATTACCTGTCTCTTTGTTCCTTTCCTGCAGCTGACGGAGGTATAGGTCCCTTTCACCCTCTCACCGGGCATCAATCACCTATAAAAAGACACAGGTATGATAACATGTCCCTTATACATGCTACAGACGCTAATATATCTAACACTCTAGGGCCAGAACTACTTGTCTCAGGGATTATAAAACCGCATTAGAAAAAAGAACAAAAGAAAAGATGGAACCCATTGAGATATAGATGATAGGGATTTATATTTCTATTGCAGTGCAGTGTATTATCCCTCCCAGGATGATGTTGACAGAGACTATTGTTAGGTTTTTGGGGGTTTTGTGTTTGTAATGTTTGGGGTATGTGTTATTTTTTGTTTCTTTATTCATAAATTTTAAGGGTAATATATGTTTTTTTATTTTTGGGGGAAGGGGGCAGGAGCAAAATATTTTATAAATTATTTTAGTTTTTTTGTTTTTTAATCAAAAACTGTTATTTTTGTTGTTATTATTATTCATCAGTTTCATCAATATTTTATATATTTTTATTTGGTAAAATATTTCTTGGAATGTCTGTTATCAATTTTGTGCAGAAATTTAGGATAGAGGTTAACCATGTTGCGGTGGGAATTGCTAAACTAAAAATTAATAACAGAAATACAGTTTGCCCCCGAGGTTCCAAAGCACAGAATGCACTTCAGATCAACAGCCGAAGCATCGTAGGGGGACCCATTCTAATGGAGACAATGTCCTCCACCCGTTTCCACAACATTGAGGGGCCACTCAAAGAAAGGGGCAGTCGAGCTTGAGCCACAGACGGTTGTTTCCATTCTGTATTTCTGTTTTATAATCAACATAATGTATTTTTCATAGTTTTAAATGGCAATAATCAGTTATAGTATGTGATTTATTACATTAACTTATAGATTTTTCTTTACAGTACAGTTATGTCTTAAATCTGCGGTCAGTCTATTGAAAAAGGGATTACAACAAATAAAAAACAGATATTAGAAATCATAAATGTTCCCAATCTCTGTACCTGAGAAACAGTTGTGTTATATAAGAAGCTGTCTATAGACGATATACTTATTAAAAACACATATATCTTCATGTATAAGGTAGAGACTATGACATCTCTGCAGGTCTAGATGTTATATCTAGCCTGATTGTTATCAGTAATTAATATAAATATTAATTACCTGTCTCTTTGTTCCTTTCCTGCAGCTGACGGGGGTATAGGTCCCTTTCACCCTCTCACCGGGCATTAATCACCTATAAAAAGACACAGGTATGATGACATGTCCCTTATACATGCTACAGACGCTAATATATATATAACACTCTAGGGCCAGAACTACTTGTCTCAGGGATTATAAAACCGCATTAGAAAAAAGAACAAAAGAAAAGATGGAACCCATTGAGATATAGATGATAGGGATTTTTATTTCTATTGTAGTGCAGTGTATTATCCCTCCCAGGATGATGTTGACAGACACTATTGTTAGGTTTTTGGGGGTTTTGTGTTTGCAATGTTTGGGGTATGTGTTATTTTTTGTTTCTTTATTTATAAATTTTAAGGGTAATATATGTTTTTTTATTTTTGGGGAAGGGGGCAGGAGCAAAATATTTGATAAATTATTATTGTTTATTTGTTTTTTAATAAAAAACTGTTATTTTTTTGTTATTATTATTCATCAACTTCATCAATATTTTATATATTTTTATTTGGCAAAATATTTCTTGGAATGTCTTTTATCAATTTTGTGCAGAAATTTAGGATAGAGGTTAACCATGTTGCGGTGGGAATTGCTAAACTAAAAATTAATAACAGAAATACAGTTTGCCCCCGAGATTCCAAAGCACAGAATGCACTTCAGATCAACAGCCGAAGCATCTTAGGGGGACCCATTCTAATGGAGACAATGTCCTCCACCCGTTTCCAGAACATTGAGGGGCCACTCAAAGAAATGGGCAGTCGAGCTTGAGCCACAGACGGTTGTCTCCATTCTGTATTTCTGTTTTATAATCAACATAATGTATTTTTCATAGTTTTAAATGGCAATAATCAGTTATAGTATGTGATTTATTACATTAACTTATAGATTTTTCTTTACAATACAGTTTTGTCTTAAATCTACGGTAGGTCTATTGAAAAAGGGATTACTACAAATAAAAAACAGATATTAGAAATCATAAATGTTCCTAATCTCTGTACCTGAGACATGATTGTGTTATATAAGAAGCTGTCTATAGACGATATACTTATTAAAAACACATATATCTTCATGTATAAGGTAGAGACTATGACATCTTTGCAGGTTTAGATGTTGTATCTAGCCTGATTGTTATCAGTAATTAATATAAATATTAATTAGCTGTCTCTTTGTTCCTTTCCTGCAGCTGACGGGGGTATAGGTCCCTTTCACCCTTTCACCGGGCATCAATCACCTATAAAAAGACACAGGTATGATAACATGTCCCTTATACATGCTACAGACGCTAATATATCTAACACTCTAGGGCCAGAACTACTTGTCTCAGGGATTATAAAACCGCATTAGAAAAAAGAACAAAAGAAAAGATGGAACCCATTGAGATATAGATGATAGGGATTTATATTTCTATTGCAGTGCAGTGTATTATCCCTCCCTGGATGTTGTTGACAGAGACTATTGTTAGGTTTTTGGGGGTTTTGTGTTTGTAATTTTTGTGGTATGTGTTATTTTTTGTTTCTTTATTCATAAATTTTAAGGGTAATATATGTTTTTTTATTTTTGGGGGAAGGGGGCAGGAGCAAAATATTTTATAAATTATTTTAGTTTTTTTTGTTTTTTAATCAAAAACTGTTATTTTTGTTGTTATTATTATTCATCAATTTCATCAATATTTTATATATTTTTATTTGGTAAAATATTTCTTGGAATGTCTGTTATCAATTTTGTGCAGAAATTTAGGATAGAGGTTAACCATGTTGCGGTGGGAATTGCTAAACTAAAAATTAATAACAGAAATACAGTTTGCCCCCGAGGTTCCAAAGCACAGAATGCACTTCAGATCAACAGCCGAAGCATCGTAGGGGGACCCATTCTAATGGAGACAATATCCTTCACCCATTTCCACAACATTGAGGGGCCACTCAAAGAAAGGGGCAGTCGAGCTTGAGCCACAGACGGTTGTTTCCATTCTGTATTTCTGTTTTATAATCAACATGATGTATTTTTCATAGTTTTAAATGGCAATAATCAGTTATAGTATGTGATTTATTACATTAACTTATAGATTTTTCTTTACAGTACAATTATGTCTTAAATCTGCGGTCAGTCTATTGAAAAAGGGATTACTACAAATAAAAAACAGATATTAGAAATCATTAATGTTCCCAATCTCTGTACCTGAGAAACAGTTGTGTTCTATAAGAAGCTGTGTATAGATGATATACTTATTAAAAACACATATATCTTCATGTATAAGGTAGAGACTATGACATCTCTGCAGGTCTAGATGTTATATCTAGCCTGATTGTTATCAGTAATTAATATAAATATTAATTACCTGTCTCTTTGTTCCTTTCCTGCAGCTGACGGGGGTATAGGTCCCTTTCACCCTCTCACTGGGCATTAATCACCTATAAAAAGACACAGGTATGATAACATGTCCCTTATACATGCTACAGACGCTAATATATATAACACTCTAGGGCCAGAACTACTTGTCTCAGGGATTATAAAACCGCATTAGAAAAAAGAACAAAAGAAAAGATGGAACCCATTGAGATATAGATGATAGGGATTTTTATTTCTATTGTAGTGCAGTGGATTATCCCTCCCAGGATGATGTTGACAGACACTATTGTTAGATTTTTGGGGGTTTTGTGTTTGCAATGTTTGGGGTATGTTTTATTTTTTGTTTCTTTATTTATAAATTGTAAGGGTAATATATGTTTTTTTATTTTGGGGAAGGGGGCAGGAGCAAAATATTTGATAAATTATTATTGTTTATTTGTTTTTTAATAAAAAACTGTTATTTTTGTTGTTATTATTATTCATCAACTTCATCAATATTTTATATATTTTTATTTGGCAAAATATTTCTTGGAATGTCTTTTATCAATTTTGTGCAGAAATTTAGGATAGAGGTTAACCATGTTGCGGTGGGAATTGCTAAACTAAAAATTAATAACAGAAATACAGTTTGCCCCCGAGATTCCAAAGCATAGAATGCACTTCAGATCAACAGCCGAAGCATCTTAGGGGGACCCATTCTAATGGAGACAATGTCCTCCACCCGTTTCCAGAACATTGAGGGGCCACTCAAAGAAATGGGCAGTCGAGCTTGAGCCACAGACGGTTGTCTCCATTCTGTATTTCTGTTTTATAATTAACATAATGTATTTTTCATAGTTTTAAATGGCAATAATCAGTTATAGTATGTGATTTATTACATTAACTTATAGATTTTTCTTTACAGTATAGCTTTGTCTTAAATCTGCGGTCAGTCTATTGAAAAAGGGATTACTACAAATAAAAAACAGATATTAGAAATCAAAAATGTTCCTAATCTCTGTACCTGAGACAACGTTGTGTTATATAAGAAGCTGTCTATAGACGATATACTTATTAAAAACACATATATCTTCATGTATAAGGTAGAGACTATGACATATTTGCAGGTTTAGATGTTGTATCTAGCCTGATTGTTATCAGTAATTAATATAAATATTAATTACCTGTCTCTTTGTTCCTTTCCTGCAGCTGACGGGGGTATAGGTCCCTTTCACCCTCTCACCGGGCATCAATCACCTATAAAAAGACACAGGTATGATAACATGTCCCTTATACATGCTACAGATGCTAATATATCTAACACTCTAGGGCCAGAACTACTTGTCTCAGGGATTATAAAACCGGATTAGAAAAAAGAACAAAAGAAAAGATGGAACCCATTGAGATATAGATGATAGGGATTTTTATTTCTATTGCAGTGCAGTGTATTATCCCTCCCAGGATGATGTTGACAGAGACTATTGTTAGGTTTTTGGGGGTTTTGTGTTTGTAATGTTTGGGGTATGTGTTATTTTTTGTTTCTTTATTCATAAATTTTAATGGTAATATATGTTTTTTTATTTTTGGGGGAAGGGGGCAGGAGCAAAATATTTTATAAATTATTTTAGTTTTTTTGTTTTTTAATCAAAAACTGTTATTCTTGTTGTTATTATTATTCATCAATTTCATCAATATTTTATATATTTTTATTTGGTAAAATATTTCTCGGAATGTCTGTTATCAATTTTGTGCAGAAATTTAGGATAGAGGTTAACCATGTTGCGGTGGGAATTGCTAAACTAAAAATTAATAACAGAAATACAGTTTGCCCCCGAGGTTCCAAAGCACAGAATGCACTTCAGATCACCAGCCGAAGCATTGTAGGGGGACCCATTCTAATGGAGACAATGTCCTCCACCCGTTTCCACAACATTGAGGGGCCACTCAAAGAAAGGGGCAGTCGAGCTTGAGCCACAGACGGTTGTCTCCATTCTGTATTTCTGTTTTATAATCAACATAATGTATTTTTCATAGTTTTAAATGGCAATAATCAGTTATAGTATGTGATTTATTACATTAACTTATAGATTTTTCTTTACAGTACAGTTATGTCTTAAATCTGCGGTCTGTCTATTGAAAAAGGGATTACTACAAATAAAAAACAGATATTAGAAATCATAAATGTTCCCAATCTCTGTACCTGAGACACAGTTGTGTTATATAAGAAGCTGTCTATAGACGATATACTTATTAAAATCACATATATCTTCATGTATAAGGTAGAGACTATGACATCTCTGCAGGTCTAGATGTTATATCTAGCCTGATTGTTATCAGTAATTAATATAAATATTAATTACCTGTCTCTTGGTTCCTTTCCTACAGCTGACGGGGGTATAGGTCACTTTTATCTTCTCACCGGGCATCAATCACCTATAAAAGACACAGGTATGATAACATGTCCCTTATACATGCTACAGACGCTAATATATATAACACTCTAGGGCCAGAACTACTTGTCTCAGGGATTATAAAACCGCATTAGAAAAAAGAACAAAAGAAAAGATGGAACCCATTGAGATATAGATGATAGGAATTTTTATTTCTGTTGTAGTGCAGTGTATTTTCCCTCCCAGGATCATGTTGACAGAGACTATTGACAGGTTTTTGGGGGTTTTGTGTTTGCAATGTTTGGGGTATGTGTTATTTTTTGTTTCTTTTAGCATGGCATTGATCAGTGTTATTGCCACTCAACTGCTCCTGCCTGGATCTCAGGCATGGAGCAGTCATTTGGCGATCGGACAGCGAGGAGGCAGGTAGGGATCCTCCTCGCGTCCTGCAAGCTGTTCGGGACGCCACGATTTTATCGCGGAGGTCCCGATCAGCACCATTGAGCTAACCAGCAATGTTTACTTTCCTCCTATGGTCAGTGAATTAAACAAAAAAGGATCCCTGAAGGTTCCAGGGTAATAGTGCAATATCAACCTTTAAGGGGTTACCCCTTCTGGGGAAAACCCTTACTAGAAGCCCCCCTAAAACTTTTAAACTTTATTCAATTCACAAACTAAAAAGCTACCCTTATGAAACACACGGTTTAAAATTATCGGCGGTGTCACAGAAGTTTTTATGGGAATGGAAAACCTCTCCTACCTACTAAGTTTCTGTTAACTCTCTCAACAATTAATATATATTGTGCACTATGATCTGTGCACTAGTAGGTGAGTTTGCATGCTGCATTAACATTACTAACAGTGAACACACGCTGTATTAAAACATGGCTAGCCTCTTCGACGTTTCGCTGAATAAACCAGCTTGGTCAAGGGCTTTGAGGCTAATGGTGCCCCGGACGCAAGGTAGGCTTTATATAATCTCACATTGCGTTCATTTCCTGTGCCGTGCTATCGCCAATCAGATGGCCGCACATCACAATCTTGTGTCCCGCTATTGTTGTGTACCAATCCTGCGAAAAGTCGCAACCAATCATACAGTTTGTTATGGTCTGGCATGTGTTTATTTTCTGCGCCTATCACCACCTTTGTTTACATGTGATGTCACAGTAGGTACGCATGTCCACACATTGGTAATCAATGCGCAAGCCTCATGATGGATGATTCACTTCTCGCGATATCTACATATTGCTGGACCTGTGCGCATGACTTCGGACTTTGTCTGTATTTCACTTCTAGAGTACTACTGCACATGTTATGGGACTAAGACTGTGTAGGGTATGTTCCAAATTATCCATAGTGCAGACCATGGAGTATGTAAAAGTGTGGTATTAACATGAGTAATTATATTCTCATGTAAATGATCTTGTAACTCATGCAATTTTATAGGAGAAAAAAATATTTTATTTATTTATATTCTGTGAATCGGTATAGACTGCTATTTATTCTGTTTGTTATGTAATAAGCTATGGTAGTCTGGGATATATGATGTCCTAAGATATGGATTTCTTGAGTAGCATGTAAGTTGCAAGGGAGGGGCGGGGGGGAATAAGGAAGGGAGAAGGGAAGCAGAGGGAATTATATATATATATATATATATATATATATATATATATATATACACATATATATATACAGTAGATGGAAGTGAAAAAACGTTATCTTATTCAGAAAGTACTTGCTTGTATAATCTTAATCTATTTATTATTAGTGATTGGTGCTATATTTTATATTTTAGTATGACTAAGGGCGTCCTGTTACACGCCTGAAACGCGTAACCCTGTATTTACCGTTCCTGTTTTTATCCATTTAATAAATCTGGGATCCGCTTTACCTCGCTGGCATTTCTTCCTTGTTTCTGCATTCGGTGCTGCCATACACCTGCCGTGCGTTGGTTTTGGGAGGATGGTCCGGTGGTAGCTGATCAGCTCGCACTTTACCTATATTTTATTTTTGTTATATTTATGTTATTATTTGTATTTTTTATGTATTTTGTGTATTTTATTTTTTAGTTAGTGATTTTAGATTTTTATATACATATTTTTTATATATATTTTTTACATTTTATTAATTTTTATTGTTTTTATTTTAATTTTATATTGAGTTAAAGTATTTAACAGTAAGTATATTTTATGATGAATTTATTGCTAATATTTCTAATTTCTAATGTTATCCCAAATTTTTCATTTTCACAAGGGGTAATTGAGAAAAAGCCCCCCATAATTTGTATCACCATTTCTTCTGAATATATAAATAACTCCATGTGTGGACATAAAGTGCTCTGCTGGCTCACTACAGGGCTCAGAAGAGAAGGAGCGCCATTGGACTTTTGGAGAGAGAATTTGGCTGGAATTGAAGGCCATGTGCGTTTACAAAGCCCCCATGGTGCCAGAACAGCGGAACCCCCCCCCAACATGTGACCCCATTTTGGAAACTACACCCCTCATGGAATGTAATAAGGGGTGCAGTGAGCATTTATGCCCTACTGGTGTCTGACAGATTTTTGGAACAGGGGTCCATGAAAATGAAAAATTTAAGTTTTCATTTGCACAGCCCACTGTTCCAAAAGTCTGTCAAACGTCAGTGGGGTGTAAATGCTCACTGCACCCATTGTTACATTCTGTGAGGGGTGTTGTTTCCAAAATAGAGTCACATGTGGGGTGTCCACTGTTCTGGCACCATGGGGGCTTTGTAAACGCACATGTCCCCTGACTTGAATTCCAGACGAATTCTCTCTCCAAAAGCCCAATGGCGCAGAGCACTTTACATCCATACATGGGATACTTCCAAACCCAGAAGAAATGGGGTTACAAATTTTGAGGGGCATTTTCTCGTATTTCCTCCTATTTTTTTTATTTACTCATCCAAATTTTACAAAAAGTCATCAAACACCTGTGGTGTGTTAAGGCTCACTGTACCCCTTGTTATGTTCCTTGAGGGGTGTGTTTCCTCTTTTTAATAACTATGAACATGTATTCCTTAGTTTAGTTGGGTCTGTTAGGGTTTATTTTAGGGTTCTGACAATTTTAATGGTAACAATAGCCCTACAACCTAAGGAAGGCAAAAAGCACCCATGATTGTCATAGACATGGTACAGAAAAATTTCTACATGACCCGCTAACTTTGAAGGGGGAAGTGCCTAAAGGCACTACCCCTTCAAAGTTAGATTCAAATTGCTGGGAACTACAATATAATACCTGGTCGGCATATAACCTTATCTTATATGTAATCTTGTGTCCATGGCCTGCTAGCAATTGGATAGATCCCTAAATCAACATTCCACATAGTTTAATCCAGTATTGTCTAATATTCAGGTGTAATACACAAATGTAGGGTGCAAGGAGGCTGATCTAAGCTGCTCAAGTGTCTCATCCCGGCACATCCACTTACTTACTCTCCCCTCCAGCTCCTTCTTGATTGAAAAACCGGGCTCAGAACATCAATCAAGGAGGGCCTGGGAGGTGGGAGCAACCGATGAGGTGTGCCAAGCTTCGGCACTTCAGCAGATTAACCCCACCTCTTTGGAACTTGGCTGAAAAATTGAACACTGATTTTACAAATTAGGCAACTATTATCAGCTAAAAAAAAAAAAAGGTACAAAAGGGTCTGAAGTTCTTTGGAGCAAATAGAGTTGATAAATTCCCTTTAAAGTGGTACTCTGCCCCTGAACATCTTATCCGCTATAGAAAGGATAGGGAATAAGATGTCTGATGGCAGGTGTCTTGCCACTGGGAACCCCCGAGATCTCTGTGCCGTCACGCCCCTTCCCATAGACATGAATAGAGGGGGTGTGGTTTGGCGATATGGATTGCCACAGATTCCGCAGAGTCGGCCCAGATATCGTGGGGGGTCCCAGTGGCCAGACCCACTCCAGGATCAGACATCTCATCCACAATGTTTTGGATAGGGGATAAGATGTCTATGGGCGGAGTATACCTTTAGCCCCTTAAGGACCCAGGACGTACGGGGACGTCCCAGCACCTGGGCTTTAAGGACCCAGGACGTCCCCGTACGTCCTGGCGTTTTCCGGGCCCTGCCGCGAGCCGGGCTGAGATCAGAAGCGGATGCCTGCTGAAATGCTTCAGCAGGCATCCAGGGCAAATGCCCTGGGCATGCTGGGAGTTGCAGTTTTGCAACAGCTGGAGGTCCACAGTTTGGAGACCACTGTGCCCTTCCAGATGTTGCAAAACTACACATCCTCAGCATGCCATTACTGTCCAGGCATGCTGGGAGTTGTAGTTCTGTAACATCTGGCCCTTCAGATGTTGCAGAACTACAACTCCCAGCATGCCTGGACAGTTTTGGCATACTGGGAGTTGTAGTTTTGCAACATTTGGAAGGGCACAGATTGGGAACCACTGTATTAGTGGTCTACAAACTGTAGTCCTCCAGATGTTGCAAAACTACAACTCCAAGCATTCTGGGAGTTGTAGTTCGGCAACATCTGGCTCTCAAGATGTTGCAGAACATCTACTTCCAGCATGCCTGAGAATGTTTGGGAGTAGTGGTTTTGCAACAACTGGAGGCACACTGGTTGGGAAACATTGTCTGTTTCCTAACTCAGTGTTTCCCAACCCGTGTGCCTCCAGCTGTTGCAAAACTATACCTACCAGCATGCACTGATAGACAGTGCATGCTGGGAGTTGTAGTTTTGCAACAGCTGGAGGCCCCCCTGTGAATGTACAGGGTACATTCACATGGGCAGGGGGCTTACAGTGAGTATCAGGCTGCAAGTTTGCGATGCAGCAAATTTTGCGCGGCAGCTCAAACTCGCAGCGGGAAACTCGCTGTAATCCCTCGCCCATGTGACTGTACCCTAAAAACACTACACTACACTATACTATCACAAAATAAAAGAAAAAAACACTACATATACACATACCCCTACACAGCCCCACCTCCCCTCCCCAATAAAAATGAAAAACGTCTGGTGCGCCACTGTTTCCAAAATGGAGCCTCCAGCTGTTGCAAAACAACAACTCCCAGTATTGCCAGACAGCCGTTGACTGTCCAAGCATGCTGGGAGTTTTTCAACAGCTGGAGGCACCCTGTTTGGGAATCACTGGCGTAGTATACCCCTATGTCCACCCCTATGCGAATCCCTAATTCAGGCCTCAAATGCACATGGCGCTCTCTCACTTCGGAGCCCTGTCGTATTTCAAGGCAACAGTTTAGGGCCACATATGGGGTATCACCGTACTCGGGAGAAATTGCCTAACAAATTTTGGGGGGCTTTTTCTCCTTTCACCCCTTATGAAAAGGTGAAGCTGGGGTCTACACCAGCATGTTAGTGTAAAAAAATAAATTTTTTACACTAACATGCTGATGTTGCCCTATACTTTTCATTTTGACAAGAGGTAAAAGGGAAAAAAGCCCCCCAAAATTTGTAAAGCAATTTCTCCCGACTACGGAGATACCCCATATGTGGGCGCAAAGTGCTCTGGGGGCGCACAACAAGGCCCAGAAGGGAGAGTGCACCATGTACATTTGATGTGATTTGCACAGAGGTGGCTGATTGTTACAGCGGTTTTGACAAACGCAAAAAAAATAAAACCCCACATGTGACCCCATTTCGGAAACTACACCCCTCACGGAATGTAATGAGGGGTGCAGTGAGAATTTACACCCCACTGGTGTCTGACAGATCTTTGGAACAGTGGGCTGTGCAAATAAAACATTTTGTACAGCCCACTGTTCCAAAGATCTGACAGACACCAGTGGGGGGGGGGGGGGGGGGGTAAATACTCACTGTACCCCTTGTTATGTTCCTCAAGGGGTCTAGTTTCCAAAATGGTATGCTATGTGGGGGTTATTTTGCTGTCCTTGCACCACAGGGGGTTAACCCTTGCAAAAATTTGAAATTTTGGGGGGGAAACACACATTTTAGTGAATTTTTTTTTTTTTTACGTTTGCAAAAGTCGTGAAACCCCTGTGGGGTATTAAGGCTCACTTGATTCCTTGTTACATTCCTCAAGGGGTCTAGTTTCCAAAATGGTATGCCATGTGTTTTTTCTTTTGCTGTCCTGGCACCATAGGGGCTTCCTAAATGCGACATGCCCCCCGAGCAAAATTTGCTCTCAAAAAGCCAAATATGACTCCTTCTCTTCTCACCCGTAGTGCACTTCAGGTCAACTTATGGGGTACCTCCATACTCAGAAGAGATGGGGTTACAAATTTTGGGTGGTATTTTCTGCTATTAACCCTTGCAAAAATGTGAAATTTGGGGGGAAACACACATTTTAGTGAATTTTTTATTTATTTTT
Source organism: Hyla sarda (assembly GCF_029499605.1). Classification (NCBI taxonomy): domain Eukaryota; kingdom Metazoa; phylum Chordata; class Amphibia; order Anura; family Hylidae; genus Hyla; species Hyla sarda. The sequence goes on along the minus strand of NW_026610496.1, from coordinate 72,145 downwards.
TTACATATGCAAAAGTGGTGAAACACCTGTGGGGTATTAAGGCTCACTTAATTCCTTGTTACGCTCCTCAAGGGGTCTAGTTTCCAAAATGGTATGGTATGTGTTTTTTTTTTTTTTTTTTTTGCTGTTCTGGCACCATAGGGGCTTCCTAAATGCAACATGCCCCCCAAAAACCATTTCAGAAAAACGTACTCTCCAAAACCCCCTTCTTCGCTTCTGAGCCCTCTACTGCGCTCGCCGAACACTTTACATAGACATATGAGGTATATGGTAATTCAAAAATTGGGTCTACAAGAACATGCGAGTGTAAAAAATGAAGATTGCGAATTTTCTCCTTCCCTTTGCTGCTATTCCTGTGAAACACCTAAAGGGTTAAAACGCTGACTGAATGTCATTTTGAATACTTTTGGGGGGTGCAGTTTTTATAATGGGGTCATTTGTGGGGTATTTCTAAGATGAAGACCCTTCAAATCCACTTCAAACCTGAACTGGTCCCTGAAAAATAGTGACTTTGGAACTTTGAAGCCCTCTGGTGTCTTCCAAAAGTGAAAACACGTAAATTTTATGATGCAAACATAAAGTGGACATATTGCATATGTGAATATAAAAAAAATATTTGGAATATCCATTTTCCTTACAAGCAGAGAGCTTCAAAGTTAGAAAAATGCTAAATTTTCAAATTTTTCATCACATTTTGGGATTTTTCCCCAAGAAAGGTTGCAAGTTACCACAAAATGTTACCACTATGTTAAAGTAGAATATGTCCCGAATAAACAATCTCGGAATCAGAATGATAACTAAAAGCATTCCAGAGTTATTAATGTTTAAAGTGACAGTGGTCAGATGTGCAAAATATGGCCTGGTCCTAAGGTGTAAAATGGCTGGGTCCTTAACCCCTTAAGGACGCAGGACGTAAATGTACGTCCTGGTGAGGTGGTACTTAACGCACCAGGACGTACATTTACGTCCTAAGCATAACCGCGGGCATCGGAGCAATGCCAGTGTCATGCGCGGCTGATCCCGGCTGCTAATCGCAGCCAGGGACCCGCCGGCAATGGCCGACGCCCGCGAGATCGCCAATACAGATCCCGGCATCTGCGGCGGTTCGCGATTTAAATGAACGATCGGATCGCCAGCAGCGCTGCTGCGGGGATCCGATCATTCATAACGCCGCACGGAGGTCCCCTCTCTTTCCTCCGTGCGGCTCCCTGCGTCTCCTGCTCTGGTCTGTGATCGAGCAGACCAGAGCAGAAGATTACCGATAATACTGACCTGTTCTATGTCCTATACATAGAACAGATCAGTATTAGCAATCATGGTATTGCTATGAATAGTCCCCTATGGGGACTATTCAAGTGTAAAAAAAAATGTAAAAAAATGTTAAAGTAAAAGTAAAAAAAAAGAAATATCCCCTCCCCCAATAAAAAAGTAAAACGTCCGTTTTTTCCTATTTTACCCCCAAAAAGCGTAAAAAACATTTTTTATAGACATATTTGGTATCGCCGCGTGCGTAAATGTCCGAACTATTAAAATAAAATGTGAATGATCCCGTACGGTGAACGGCGTGAACGAAAAAAAATAAAAAAAGTCCAAAATTCCTACTTTTTTAATACATTTTATTAAAAAAAATTTATAAAAAATGTATTAAAAGTTTTTTATATGCAAATGTGGTATCAAAAAAAAGTACAGATCATGGCGCAAAAAATGAGCCCTCATACCACTGCTTATACGGAAAAATAAAAAAGTTAGAGGTCATCAAAATAAAGGGATTATAAACGTACTAATTTGGTTAAAAAGTTTGTGATTTTTTTTAAGCGCAACAATAATATAAAAGTATATAATAATGGGTATCATTTTAATCGTATTGACCCTCATAATAAAGAACACACGTCATTTTTACCATAAATTGTACGGCGTGAAAACAAAACCTTCCAAAATTAGCAAAATTGCGTTTTTCGTTTTAATTTCCCCACAAAAATAGTGTTTTTTGGTTGCGCCATACATTTTATGATATAATGAGTGATGTCATTACAAAGGACAACTGGTCGCGCAAAAAACAAGCCCTTATACTAGTCTGTGGATGAAAATATAAAAGAGTTATGATTTTTAGAAGGCGAGGAGGAAAAAATGAAAACGTAAAAATTAAATTGTCTGAGTCCTTAAGGCCAAAATGGGCTGAGTCCTTAAGGGGTTAAGGGGTTAAAGAAGTTGTCTCATTTAAAAAAAGAAATACCAACAAACAAAAGTTCTATACTAATGCATTATGTGACATTTAACATATTTAAATGTACCAGGATTACAATATTGTTTGAGAGATATAAGATTACTAATTCTCCATGTACCTGCATTGTATTGATAACTGTTGGTTACGACCCACTAAGTCGGGGTAAGGGTGGGTTCACACCACGTTTTAGCTATATGGGGACCGGATCCAGCTGGGGGGAGTGAAAACCGGGCGCTCCCATATCCCAGCCGGTCCCGGCCCCCTTCTCATTCATTTAAATGAGCCAACCGGAGTCAAACAATGTCTCCGGTCGGCTCATTTTTGCCCCATATCCGTTTTTCTGAACCAACTGAAAACCGCAGTTTGACTCTGGTCAGATCATTCAAATGAATGAGAAGGGGGCCAGGTCTGGCTGGGATAAGGGAGCACCTGGTTTTCACTGCCCCCAGCCAAATCAGGTCCCTGTATAGCTAAAACGTGGTGTGAATGCACCCTAACACATGCTCAGTTCAACTGCAGTGTCCTGAAGGTAATGGCAGTTTGTTTCCACTGTGCTTATAAGCAAGGGGGATTGGGGGAAAGTTGCCTGGCAACGGTAGGGTTCCAGCTCAGAGAGGATACTAGGGGATCAGATCCATGAGGGAGAAGAACTCTACAGGGATATAAATTATTTTTGTACCCCTTTACATATATGTATGGGGCACACATCTGATTTTACCAAATTTGCTCTGTGGGACAATCATGTTAAAGAAAATTCAATGTATGCATTTCTTTTTATGATTCAGTACTAATAGTCATACAAGAAATCCAGCATTATAATAGTGAAATATACGTTATTTCAGCCTAATTTCTTGTTTTAGGTTATAACAGGAGGTCATGTTAAAGGTCAGACATCTCTTACATTACTTCCCTGTCACCCCCATTAGTAGGTCACATACACTGAACATATAGGTGTGTTTTAGACATTTAGGTGCTTTTGACTTTCTTAGTATAGAAAACTATACATATAGGGGGAGATTTATCAACACCAGCGCAGAGGAAATGTTGACCTGTTGCCCGTAGAAACCAATAAGATTGATTCTTTCATTTTAAAAAGGCCTCTAAAAACTGAAAGAAGCGATCTGATCTGATGCTCCACTCTTCCTCTACACAGGTTTTGATGATTCTCCCCCATAGACTTAATATACCCATACAGGACATACACCCCCCCAACTCTTTGTATAATAGAATTGAATATAAACAGAATATACTTGGTCATTTGTGATCATCAGCAAAGTGTATAGTTAAATAACTAGATTTAATACAATTAACACTATTATTGTGACACATTATATTTAAAAGATCTAGTCATTATTTGCAAGTCTAGAACTCTATATGTATTCTGATCAATATTTAGGATTGATGTACCTCTCCTGTGTCATCTTGTCCTCTTCCTCATCTGCTCTTTGTGTGCGCTCCCTCTGATACCTAAGGCCTGAACTGTACTAGTGGCTGGTAAAGGTATCAACCAAAGACTGATGTCACATGTGTGATGTCATAAGGGAAGGTTAAGAAAGAAAGCTGGTAAGGCCACTGTATGATTTTATAGTGTTATTTTTAATGGGATCTGTTAGGCTTCCATTGTGATATCTAACATTTTACAAGACAAAATATTAAAGAATGTTGTGCTATAAATAAAAAAAATCCCCATTATACGACTCTGTTGGTGGAAAAATAAAAAGTTATCTTAGAAGGCAGGGAAGAAGAAAAAAAAAAGAAAATAAATGAAATGGGAAGAGTTAAATAGGGTCTGTCACATTTCTGACACACTGGGCTATATTTTCAACCAGGAACCTGGGGGGCAGCATTAAAAATATTTTAAATACTTATGATGTAGCTGCTGCCGCCATGCTGTATCCTAGAGAAAAATAATGAACCTTAGTTAAATCCGAGTCAGAACAGCCGCTCATTATGCTCATTTTGCTGCATATTTGTGACAGATCTGCATTATAAAATAGGGGTTGAGGTGGATTTTCATCAGCGGAAATTTGCTGCCAAAAATTTGGCACAGAGAGCCTGCTCCTCTTCAAACTCACAGCAGGAAACATGGGGTTGGCTGTCTGGGGATGCTGAAAGTTGTAGTTTTGCAACATCTGGAGGGCCACAGTTTGGTGACCACTGTGCAGTGGTCTCTAAACTGTGACCTTCCATATGACATTTCCAGGCCATTCGGATCTCTGGTGACCCAATGGCCTGGAAAAAAAAGAGATCGGTGCCGTAAGTTCCCCGTTCCGAGTTTGGGTTGTGAGAAATTTGCCGTGGATCAAACTTGTAGCGGAAAACTTGTTGTAAACCCGACTGTGTGTACGTACAGAAAAATCACCTACACTACACTAACACAAAAATAAAGAGTAAAACACTACATAGACACACACCTTTGCATCATTACCTCCTGACCCAACCCCCCAATAAAAATTTATAACAGCTCGTACGGCACTGTTTACTAAATGCAGCCTCCAGCTATTGCAAATCAACAACTCCACAGCGTGGCCGAACTGCCATTGACTGTCCAAACATGCTGGGAGTTGTAGTGTTACAACAGCTGGAGGCATCCTGTTTGGGAAACACTGCTGTAGGGTACTTTTAGTGGAAGAGGCAAGCACAATGGTTGCATAGGAGTCCACTCCTATGCAAATCCCTAATTTATGCCTAAAATGCGCATGGAGCTCTCTCCGGAGCCCTGTCGTATTTCAAAGCATCAGTTTAGGGCCACATATGGGGTATTTACATACTCAGGAAAATTTGTGTTACAAATTTTGGAGGAGTTTTGCTACTTTTACTCCTTATGAAAAAGAAAAGTTGGGGGCTACACCAGCATGTTAGTGTAAGAGAAATTCACTTTTTACACTCACATGCTGGTGTTCCCCAATGCCTTTCAATTTCACAAGGAGGTAAAAGGAGAAAAAGACCCCCAAAATTTATAACACAATTTTCCCTGAATACGGAAATACCCCATACAGGGGAGGACTGACCGGATGGTCGGATCAGACGTTGTGTGAGTGCCCGGCCGGGTAAAGGGCCCGCCGCTACTAAGGATCCGGGACACTCATCCCGGCAGACAGCGCTGCTTTCTCCTGTGTGGTAGAGGGGTATGATGAGGGCAGATGTTGTTACCCTAGGGGCAGATGGCATTAACCCCTTGTATTCATGATGCCAGTGTGTGATTTAGCCTAAAACCAACCGAAGGTATACTGCTGGATCCTGGGCTAGGCACGGGGGCAATAAAGTCTCCGACGCCAAGTTACTGACAATGGTAGCTTTACTGAGGGTAGACAGTTGGTAAAGTCTATACAGTTCAACCACGGCACAAGGAGTTGACCAGTGATGCAGAGACCTTAAGGGCTTGCTAGGACTCGTAGTAGGACTGGACAATTAAATGCAAACCACGCTGAATTGACAAATGACAGGGACTGACTTGACTTGACTCATAAAGCTGTAATTTTAGCTTACTTGACTTGATGGTGGCTGCAGGACTTGACTTTGAGGTTACCAACCCTCTGGACACACACACTAGGCACGACTGCAGTGGACCTCAGCTTAGCAGAAGAGCAGAGCTCAAAGAGAGAGAGGCTAGCTCCACCCAGGGCTTGTATGGGGGAGACTAGCAGGGAGCCCATAGGTCACCCCTGGAATCACCTGGTAACTGGTACCTCCTGGGTAACAAGCACATGGCATATCACATGGTATAACTCTTAAGGTGATAACACATTTTATACAGTACAACATATTTACCATTGAGAAACTAATGCAGGGGGACCTGGGAACACCTGGAGAAACACCTCCCGTACTGGGCCACCACACCTGTATGTGCGGTGCACGCACATACAACAGAACGCATCTCCTCTGTGCGAGCTGTATCTGTGGCCTACACACGGAGGAGACGTGACCTCCGCCCCCCCCCATGCAACATGCAGTGCAGGCGCCGATGAAGTCACTCATCGGTGCCTGCACTGTGAAGGAGAGAAGACATGGGCCCTGCTGCTGAGGAGATCGCTGCGTGGGAGCATCATTTTTTCTTAACCATCGTAGGGGAAAGGGTGGGGGTTTAATTGCTGCCTATATGGGCAAAGGGTTAGGGGCTTAACGATATGGGGAAAGGGGTGGGGATTTTAACTGCTGCCTATACCCATCTGGAAATGGGGGGTCTTAACTGCTGCTTATACTTATGGGGAAAGGGGGGGGGGGCGATTTAACTTCTGCCAATACCTATGGGGAAAGAGGGGTTAACTGCTACCTATACCTATGTGGAAAGCGGGGGGGGGGGGGGGGGGTTAACTGCTGCCTATACCTATGGGGAAAGGGGGGGGGGAGGTGTTAACTGCTACCTATACCTATGGGGAAAGGGCGGGTTGACTGCTGCCTATATCTATGGGGAAAGGGGGGTGTTAACTGATGCCTATATCTATGGAAAGGGGGGGCTAACTGCTGTCTATTCCTATGGGGAAAGGGAGGTTAACTGCTGCCTATACCTATGAGGAAAGGGGGGGGGGGTTAACTGCTGCCTATACCTATGGGGAAAGGGGGAGGGGTCTACTCTGTTCCTATACCTACAGGGGGGGAGGGTTAACTCTGCTGCCTAAACCTATGGGGAAGGGGGGTTAACTCTACCGCCTATGCCTACAGGGAAGGGGGGTTAACTCTGCTGCCTATACCTACAAGGTAGAGGGGGGGGGGTATTTCTACTGTCTATACCAACAGGGAAGGGGGGGGCTACCTAACTTTATATGTATGCCTAAATACTTACCTACATACCAGGCTATCTAACTACCTACATACCTGGCTACCTAACTATGTACATGTCTGGCCTTCATACATGGCTGCCTAACTACCTTGCTAGCCCCCTACCTACCTACCTGGCTAGTCACCTACCTACATATCTGGATTCCTGATCCGCCTACCTAGTTACTTATTTACCTGGCTACCTATCTACCTGAAGGGGATTATTACAGTTTGTGGGCCTATAGATGGGTGGACACTAAAAAAATGTAGAGTCTGACATGTTTGCCCTGCAGATGGTAAGAGATTGACATGGTGGTCTGATCCAGACAGAGAAGAAAAGGAAAGAGGACGCTGCAGATCAGTGGTATATATTTACTCCTTGTATACCAGTATTATTGGTCATGGAAATTTGCCTACGTTAAAGTGTTTCTTACATAAATACATTTTAGTTTATTATGTGGGAGATTTGGGTGGAAAAGGGACGTGGTAGAAGACTGAGGAGGCAGTGGGCCCTTCCTTTTTTTGGTCTGGGGGCCCCAAGTGTTGTCAGTCCACCCCTGACTCCATATGTGGACACAAAGCAATGTGTGGGTGCAGGGACGTTCACACATAGGAGTGAAAGGGAGCTGGAGCCCCTGCCCTTTTCCTCACCTGCCCCTCTAGTGCCCTCACAAAAAGAGCTGCAGGGTGACAGGTGAAGTAAAAAGGATCCATTGCTGGGGAGATATGTATGTGGTTTAATGGAGGGTGCTCTGCCCTCCCTGCAGCAAGGGGCGCCACTCACCCTGTCATTATCTGCCATTTCTCTGCTTCTCTCCACACGGAGGAGACAGGAGCAGCGGAGGCAGAGAGAAGCCCCGCCCACTGCATGTCCAGACACAAAATTCAGTCTATGCAGCCCTTACTGTAAGTGACTGTAAATATATGTGAGTGATTGTGTCAAAGTGTGTGTGTGTATATGTGAGTGATTGTATGTCAGTGTGTGTGTGTATGTATATATATTTGTGTGTATGTATTTGTGTGTATCTCTATGTATGTGCCTGTGCAGAGAGGGATGGCTGGGGCCTTAGTGTAACTGACTGTGTATATATGTGAGTGACTGTATGTCAGTGTGAGGTGCATATATATGTGTGTTTGTGTGTGTGTCTATCTCTATGTATGTGCCTATGTATGTGAGCAAGTGAATCTATGTATATGTGTATGTATGTATGTGTGTGTATGTGTGTGTGTGTGTATGTGTATATATATATATATATATATATATATATATATATATATGTGAGCAAGTGAATCTATGTATATGTGTATATATATATATGAGCAAGTGAATCTATGAATATGTATGTATGTATACAGTGGCGTTGCAAGGGTTGGTGTCATCCGGTGCGGTAGAAAATGGTGTCACCCCCATACCTCCCTCCTCCCCCCAGTAAGTTTTTAGCCTGTTGTGACAGACACCACTGTTGTAGCGCATTGTGAGAAATTCCAGTATAATAATCAGATATACCAGTTGCCACAGAATGGGAAAGGGTTAAAGAAGTTTTCATCATTTAAATATACTGCTCCCAGAATTACTTAAAGGGGTACTCCACTGGAAAACATTTACTTTTATATCAACTGGTGCCAGAAAGTTATGCAGATTTTTAAATTACTTCTATTTAAAATCTTAATACTTACAGTATTTATAAGCTGGTGTATGCTCCACAGGAAGTTGTGTAGTTATTTCCAGTCTGACCACAGTGCTATTTGCTGACACCTCTGTCTATGTCAGGAACTGTCCAGAGCAGGAGAGGTTTGCTATGGGGATTTGCTCCTACTATGGACAGTTCTTGACATGGACAGAGGTGTCAGCACAGAGCACTGTGGTCAGACAGAAAATAAATTAAAAAAGAAAATAACTTCCTGTGAATCGCTTATACAGCAGCTAATAAGTACTGGAAGGATTAAGTTTTTTAAATAGAAGTAATTTACAAATCTGTTTAACTTTGTAGCACCAGTTGATAAAAAAAAATGTTTTCCAGTAGAGTACCCCTTTAAGCAGTGGTGAGGTTATGCTGGGAGTTGTAGTTTCACTGACCTAACTGTAGAACTGACAAGGGACTACAGGTCTGATAGGACATAGAGAGGAGAATGAACAATGATATCAGTGACTAAAGGTGACGTCTTCTCTATAGTCTTCCCTTATCTAATTCAGATGGTAGCCTGGTCCAGCTAAAACTTCTGTCTGTAGAATGTGACGCCCAGACGTCTCCTCACTATGTCAGCACATTCACATCCTCTATATGAAAACAATTATTATTATAAACCTGCCAGACACTGTATCCTCTAAATATAATACTACTATACCCTATACTCTTTGATTATAAACCTTCCATACACCATACCCACTGAATATAATACTACCACACACTGTACATTCTGAATATAATGCCAACAGATACTGTACCCTCTGAATATAAATCTGCCACATACTGTACCCCTGAATATAATACAGCCACACACTGTACCCACTGAATATAATACTACCACATACTGTACCCTCTGAATATAATACCAACACATACTGTACACTCTGAATATAATACTACCACCCCCTGCGCCCTCTGAATATAATACTTAGAGATGAGCGAACTACAGTAAATTCAACTCGTCACAAACTTCTCGGCTCGGCAGTTGATGCAGTTCCTGCATACATTAGTTCAGCTTTCAGGTGCTACGGTGGGCTGGAAAAGGTGGATACAGTCCTAGGAGACTCTTTCCTAGGACTGTATCCACCTTTTCCAGCCCACTGGAGCACCTGAAGGCTGAACTAATTTATGCAGGATAAACCATCAACTGCCGAGCCGAGAAGTTTGTGACGAATCGAATTTACTGTAAGTTCGCTCATCTCTAATAATACTACTACAAACTGCGCCCTCTGAATATAATACTACCACAAACTGTGCCCTCTGAATATAATACTACCACCCACTGCGCCCTCTGAATATAATACTACCACAAACTGCGCCCTCTGAATATAACGTTGCCATACAGTGCACCCCCTGAATATAATACCACAACCGCAGTAACACCCCTCAACATCCGTTAGCTGATGCTATTACCACGGGAGGGGGGTATTGGTGGTGTTGCTAGTGGATGATGGGGGTGCTACTACTGGGGGGGTGTTGTCTTTTATCAATTTTGTGCAGAAATTTAGGATAGAGGTTAACCATGTTGCGGTGGGAATTGCTAAACTAAAAATAAATAACAGAAATACAATTTGCCCCCGAGATTCCAAAGCACAGAATCCACTTCAGATCAACAACCGAAGCATCTTAGGGGGACCCATTCTAATGGAGACAATGTCCTCCACCCGTTTCCAGAACATTGAGGGGCCACTCAAAGAAATGGGCAGTCGAGCTTGAGCCACAGACGGTTGTCTCCATTCTGTATTTCTGTTTTATAATCAACATAATGTATTTTTCATAGTTTTAAATGGCAATAATCAGTTATAGTATGTGATTTATTACATTAACTTATAGATTTTTCTTTACAGTACAGTTATGTCTTAAATCTGCGGTCAGTCTATTGAAAAAGGGATTACTACAAATAAAAAACAGATATTAGAAATCATAAATGTTCCCAATCTCTGTACCTGAGACACAGTTGTGTTATATAAGAAGCTGTCTATAGACGATATACTTATTAAAAACACATATATCTTCATGTATAAGGTAGAGACTATGACATCTCTGCAGGTCTAGATGTTATATCTAGCCTGATTGTTATCAGTAATTAATAGAAATATTGACGGGGGGAGAGGTCACTTTCACCTTCTCACCGGGCATCAATCACCTATAAAAAGACACAGGTATGATAACATGTCCCTTATACATGCTACAGACGCTAATATATATAACACTCTAGGGCCAGAACTACTTGTCTCAGGGATTATAAAACCGCATTAGAAAAAAGAACAAAAGAAAAGATGGAACCCATTGAGATATAGATGATAGGGATTTTTATTTCTATTGTCGTGCAGTGTATTATCCCTCCCAGGATGATGTTGACAGACACTATTGTTAGGTTTTTGGGGGTTTTGTGTTTGCAATGTTTGGGGTATGTGTTATTTTTTGTTTCTTTATTCATAAATTTTAAGGGTAATATATGTTTTTTTATTTTTGGGGAAGGGGGCAGGAGCAAAATATTTTATTAATTATTATTGTTTATTTGTTTTTTAATCAAAAACTGTTATTTTTGTTGTTATTATTATTCATCAACATCATCAATATTTTATATTTTTTTATTTGGCAAAATATTTCTTGGAATGTCTTTTATCAATTTTGTGCAGAAATTTAGGATAGAGGTTAACCATGTTGCGGTGGGAATTGCTAAACTAAAAATTAATAACAGAAATACAGTTTGCCCCCGAGATTCCAAAGCACAGAATGCACTTCAGATCAGCAGCCGAAGCATCGTAGGGGGACCCATTCTAATGGAGACAATGTCCTCCACCCGTTTCCAGAACATTGAGGGGCCACTCAAAGAAATGGGCAGTCGAGCTTGAGCCACAGACGGTTGTCTCCATTCTGTATTTCTGTTTTATAATCAACATAATGTATTTTTCATAGTTTTAAATGGCAATAATCAGTTATAGTATGTGATTTATTACATTAACTTACAGATTTTTCTTTACAGTACAGTTATGTCTTAAATCTGTGGTCAGTCTATCTTCATGTATAAGGTAGAGACTATGACATCTTTGCAGGTTTAGATGTTATATCTAGCCTGATTGTTATCAGTAATTAATATAAATATTAATTACCTGTCTCTTTGTTCCTTTCCTGCAGCTGACGGGGGTATAGGTCCCTTTCACCCTCTCACCGGGCATTATTCACCTATAAAAAGACACAGGTATGATAACATGTCCCTTATACATGCTACAGACGCTAATATATAACACTCTAGGGCCATAACTACTTGTCTCAGGGATTATAAAACCGCATTAGAAAAAAGAACAAAAGAAAAGATGGAACCCATTGAGATATAGATGATAGGGATTTTTATTTCTATTGTAGTGCAGTGTATTATCACTCCCAGGATGATGTTGACACAGGGGCGGACATATCACTTGATCAGCCGGTTCGGCTGCACAGGGGCCCAGCGTGTTAGGGGGCCTACCTAGTGGCCCAGGTCACAGTCTGGGCCCCTGCAGGGCCCCCTGCCAGTACTTCATATAAAATGCTGCAGCAACAGGTCCCAGAAATACCGCTGACAGCAGTAATTTACCTTTAAACCGGCCGGGCGAGACGGACAGGCCAGGGGCCGTCATCAGGGGGTACAACCGGTACCCCAGTATGTGGCCCGGACCCTCAGGGAGGCCCAACTGGCCCCAACACTCTTTCTTGCGAGTCAGTGAGTGACTGTCACTCACTGACAGCTGGGGGGGGGGGAGTCTTACTGTACACTGACTGACTACATCATATTCTTTTTTCTTATGTTCCAGCCCTGCCCTGTCTGTTGCCCAGACTGGCCAGCGAGGCTGGAGCGAGAGGGAGCGCCGTCCGGAGGGGAGCACTCTGTCACTTTATAATGTCAGGGGCTGCAGTTGGTATGAGACATGCCTGTGCGCGGCTCTCAGTTACCAGCAGGGCCTGTAGTAGCAGCTGGCCAGTGACGTCAGATCACGTGTTCCTCCTCTTCCTGCCCACTGCCTGCAATAGAGGAGCGGAGCAGCAGACTACACTGCACACAGGTACTTACTTGTATGGGGGCAGTGTATGATGGCTGTGTATGTGTGTGTGTGTGTGTGTGTATATGGGGACAAAGTGTGTGTGTATGATGGCTGTCTATGTGTATATAGAAGCTGTGTATGTTTATATAGAAGCTGTGTATGTGTATATAGAAGCTGTCTATGTATATATAGAAGCTGTGTATGTGTATGATGGCCATGTGTGTGTATAATTGGGCAGTGTGTGTATATAGAAGCTGTACATGTGTATATAGAAGCTGTGTATGTTTATATAGAAGCTGTGTATGTGTATATAGAAGCTGTGTATGTGTATGATGGCCATGTGTGTATACAGGGGCAGTGTGTGTATATAGAGGCAGTGTATTTATTTATGGCCATGTGTGTATGATGGCAGTGTGTGTCTATATAGTGGCAGTGTATATGCATATAGAAGCTGTGTTTGTGTATGATGGCCATGTATGTATAAAGGGGCAGTGTGTGTCTATATAGTGGCAGTGTATGTGTATATAGTGGCTGTATATGTGTGTATGATGGCAGTGTGTGTCTATATAGTGGCAGTGTATGTGTATAGTGGCTGTATATGTGTGTATGATGGCAGTGTGTGTATATATAGTGGCAGTGTATGTGTATATAGTGGCTGTATATGTGTGTATGATGGCCGTGTGTGTCTATATAGTGGCAGTGTTTGTGTATAGTGGCTGATATGTGTGTATGATGGCAGTGTGTGTCTATATAGTGGCAGTGTATATGCATATAGAAGCTGTGTATGTGTATGATGGCCATGTGTGTATAAAGGGGCAGTGTGTGCATATAGCAGCTGTGTATGTGTGTATGATGGCTGTGTGTGTATATAGAGGCAGTGTATATATTTATGATGCATGTGTGTATATAGAGGCAGTGTATGTGCATATAGAAGCTGTGTATGATGGCCATGTGTGTGTGTATATAGGGGTAGTGTGTGTGTATGTGTTATGGCCGCCATCAGAACAGTTATGTTGTATGCACTGTATGGGTTAAATGCCATTCATTTGATAGCATGCAGTAAGAGACTGAGAATGTAGACTGCCAGAGAGAGGATTTATGCATTGATGTTTTGGAGTGTGCTAAAACTCTCAATAATATACTAATAATGAGTGTGACTACAAAACTAACACTACTAATTCTGAATACATGCAAATACATAAAATAACTGACAAGGATTCCTGCGATGGACATGGAACACATGATTGTATATAAGACTAACACATTGATGTTGAAAATTGGAAGTTCACTCAGGCAAGTGTGCATATATGGTCGGTGTGAACAGGCGGCAAGTATTAATATGGCTACTAAGATGGTGGCCGTAAATAGATGCAGATATGTATTAATACAGTTCTATTCACTTTCTTTTTTGATATATGGTTTTTAGAAGAAGTATTAAAAGTGAGGTTTTAAAGTCTCAGATTATGTATTCAGTGCCATATACAGTCATAATGGTAAATGTTGGCACCCCTGAAATTTTTCAAGAAAAATAAGTATTTCTCACAGAAAAGGATTGCAGTAACACATGTTTTGCTATACACATGTTTATTCCCTTTGTGTGTATTAGAACTAAACCAAAAAAGGGAGGAAAAAAAGCAAATTGGACATAATGTCACACCAAACTCCAAAAATGGTCTGGACAAAATTATTGGCACCCTTAACTTAATATTTGGTCGCACACCCTTTGGAAAAAATAACTGAAATCAGTGTCTTCCTATAACCATCAATAAGCTTCTTACACCTCACAGCCGGAGTGTTGGACCACTCTTCCTTTGCAAACTGCTCCAGGTCTCTTATTGGAAGAGGCGCCTTTTCCCAACAGTAATTTAAGGATCTCTCCACAGGTGTTCAATGATATTTAGATCTGGACTCATTGCTGGCCACTTCAGAACTCTCCAGCGCTTTGTTGCCTTCAATTTCTGGGGGCTTTTTGACGTATGTTTGGGGTCATTGTCCTGCTGGAAGACCCAAGATCTCGGACGCAAACCCAGCTTTCTGACACTGGGCTGTACAGTGCGACCGAAAATCTGTTGGTACTCCTCAGATTTCATGATGTCTTGTACACATTCAAGGCCCCCAGTGCCAGAGGCAGCAAAACAACCCCAAAACATCATTGACCTCCACCATAGGTCACTGTAGGTACTGTGCTCTTTTCTTTGTAGGCCTCATTCCGTTTTCGGTAAACAGTAGAATGATGTGCTTTACCTAAAAGCTCTATCTTGGTCTCATCTGTCCACAAGACGTTTTCCCAGAAGGATTTTGGTTAATCAAGTTCATTTTGGCAAAATGTAGTCTTGCTTTTTTATGTCTCAGTGTCAGCAGTGGGGTCCTCCTGGGTCCCCTCCATAGCGTTTAATTTCATTTAAATGTCGACTGATAGTTCGCGCTGACTCTGATGCTCCCTGAGCCTGCAGGACAGCTTGAATATCTTTGGAACTTGTTTGGGGCTGCTTATCCACCATCCGGACTATCCTGCGTTTACACCTTTAATAAATTTTTCTCTTCCATCCATGCCCAGGGAGATTATCTACAGTGCCATGGGTTGTAAACTTCTTGATAATGTTGCGCACTGTGGACAAAGGAAAATCTAGATCTCTGGAGATGGACTTGTAACCTTGAGATTGTTGATATTTTTCCACGATTTTGGTTCTCAAGTCCTCAGACAGTTCTCTTCTCCTCTTTCTGTTGTCCATGCTTAGTGTGGCACACACAGACACACAATGCCAAGACTAAGTGAACTTCTCTCCTTTTTATCTGCTTTCAGGTGTGATTTTGATATTGCCCACACCTGTTACTTGCCCCAGGTGAGTTTAAAGGAACATCACATGCTTGAAACAATCTTATTTATCCACAATTTTGAAAGGGTTCCAATAATTTGTGACATTAAAGTGTGACATTATGTCCAATTTGTTTTTTTCCTCCCTTTTTTGGGGGTTAGTTCCAATACACACAAAGGGAATAAACATGTGTATAGCAAAACATGTGTTACTGCAATCCTTTTCTGTGAGAATTTTATAGAAAAATTTCAGGGGTGCCAACATTTACGGCCATGACTATATGTGTGTATTGGCGCTATGTATGAGTATATAGAGGCTGTGTACGCATATGAGGCTGTATATGTGTATTTCTTTAAGGTTGCAGGGTGTAAATGTACGTCCTGCCCCCCTCCAGTTCTATGCTTCATAACCGGTTGGTTAGAGCTGGGACATGTGGCTAATGCCAGAGTTCACCAATCAGGGTGATGCCCAGCATTAACCACTTTAGATGCCACAATCAAAGTTCATTGCAGCATCTAAAAGTATGAAAATAGGTTGCCAGATAGCCCAGAGGAGCTGATCAGGACCACAGCAAAATTGTGGTGTCCCGATCAACTCAGCGGAGGGTACCTATCTGCCTCCGGCTCGTCTGATCTGTGCATCTTTTAGTGCAGAAAGCTTCAACAGCCTGTAGTAAGGTAGCGCCAATAACACTGATCAATTCTGTGCTATGGCACAGCATTGGTAAGTATATGCAATCTAAAAATTACTTGGGGGCGGGGAGGGGTTGAAGGGGGCCTTGACCTGTGTAAGGGGCCCCAAAATTTTTGACGGCAGCCCTGATGTGGGTGTGTCAGCTGTGTAATAATGATGAGGTGCTTAAGGTATATGGGGTGATGAGGAGACTGAGGATGGAGTGCGTGGGGTGTATGGGGGTGATGAGGAGACTGAGGATGGAGTGCATGGGGTGATGAGGAGACTGAGGATGGAGTGCATGGGGTGTATGGGGTGATGAGGAGACTGAGGATGGAGTGCATGGGGTGATGAGGAGACTGAGGATGGAGTGCATGGGGTGATGAGGAGACTGAGGATGGAGTGCATGGGGTGATGAGGAGACTGAGGATGGAATGCATGGGGTGTATGGGGTGATGAGGAAACTGAGGATGGAGTGCATGTGGTGATGATGAGACTGAGGATGGGGTGCGTGGGGTGATGAGGAGACTGAGGATGGAGTGCATGGGGTGATGAGGAGACTGAGGATGGGGTGCGTGGGGTGTATGGGGTGATGAGGAGACTGAGGATGTGGTGTGTGGGGTATATGGGGTGATGAGGAGACTGAGGATGGAGTGCGTGGGGTGTATGGGATGATTCAGTGGTTGGTACAGTATTTGGCAGTATTATATTCATGGAGTACAGTGGTTGGCAGTATTATATTAATGGAGTACAGTGGTTGGCAGTATTATATTAATGGAGTACAGTGGTTGGCAGTATTATATTCAGGGGTACAGTATTTGGCAGTATTATATTCAGGGGTACAGTGGTTAGCAGTATTATATTCAGGGGTACAGTGGTTGGCATTATTCAGGGGGTACAGTGGTTGGCAGTATTATATTCAGGGGGTACAGTATTTGGCAAGGTTATAATGATTATTGTCATCATACAGAGGATGAGGATCTACTGACAAATTAAGGAACCAATGATGTCCAGGTGTCAGACTCTGCAGAGAAGATGGAAGAAATCCTGGTGTCTGGACCAGATGAAGAAGAAAAATAAAGACAACAGAAAAGACGTCACTCAGGTCAGTGATATCATTGTGTATTTTCCTAACTGTCCCATCAGAGCTGTAGTCACTGATATCATTGTGTAGTCTCCTGACTGTTCCATCAGCTGTAGTCACTTCAGACATGATGGGAGTTGCAGCTTTCCAACATCTGGGCAGCCACTTGAACCAAGGTGATTGGTGGGGGTCCCATGAGTCACACCCCCACTATAAAAATGGGCTGTTTATTTTAAAATGCCTGGGCCTATTTTTGGTCCCAGTCTGGCCCTGCCTGTAAGTCACTTCTATTACTAAGGAGCCAAGGAACCAGGGGGTGCCAAGGGGTGTCGTGCTAAGTCAAGGGGTGCGAGTGTAAAGGGAGCACTGCCCTCTAACTCCCAGCTAGATAAGGGTCAGGCTGACTCAGGGTAGTACTCATGGGGCCTGGTCAGCACACTGAGAGGGACAGGGGCCACCCGGAGCCCACCTCAGGAGCCGTTCCATCCACCTGTGGTGGACAAGGCAAGTGGCGACACTACACGGGCGGGGTAAGTGGAGGCACTCCGGTGGGGTCTAGGTACATGAGGGGGCACAGTGCAGGTGGTGGGGGGGGGGGGGGGGGGGGCAGGCACATTCTTTGCACAGGGGCCCTCTGCTGTCTGTGTCCGCCCCTGTGTTGACAAATACTATTGTTAGGTTTTTGGGCGTTTTGTGTTTGCAATGTTTGGGGTATGTGTTATTTTTTGTTAGAGACTATGACATCTTTGCAGGTTTAGATGTATCTAGCCTGATTGTTATCAGTAATTAATATAAATATTAATTACCTGTCTCTTTGTTCCTTTCCTGCAGCTGACGGGGGTATAGGTCCCTTTCACCCTCTCACCGGGCATCAATCACCTATAAAAAGACACAGGTATGATAACATGTCCCTTATACATGCTACAGACGCTAATATATATAACACTCTAGGGCCAGAACTACTTGTCTCAGGGATTATAAAACCGCATTAGAAAAAAGAACAAAAGAAAAGATGGAACCCATTGAGATATAGATGATAGGGATTTTTATTTCTATTGCAGTGCAGTGTATTATCCCTCCCAGGATGATGTTGACAGAGACTATTGTTAGGTTTTTGGGGGTTTTGTGTTTGCAATGTTTGGGGTATGTGTTATTTTTTGTTTCTTTATTCATAAATTTTAAGGGTAATATATGTTTTTTTATTTTTGGGGGAAGGGGGCAGGAGCAAAATATTTTATAAATTATTTTAGTTTTTTTGTTTTTTAATCAAAAACTGTTATTTTTGTTGTTATTATTATTATTCATCAATTTCATCAATATTTTATATATTTTTATATGGCAAAATATTTCTTGGAATGTCTGTTATCAATTTTGTGCAGAAATTTCGGATAGAGGTTAACCATGTTGCGTCGGGAATTGCTAAACTAAAAATTAATAACAGAAATACAGTTTGCCCCCGAGGTTCCAAAGCACAGAATGCACTTCAGATCAACAGCCGAAGCATCGTAGGGGGACCCATTCTAATGGAGACAATGTCCTCCACCCGTTTCCACAACATTGAGGGGCCACTCAAAGAAAGGGGCAGTCGAGCTTGAGCCACAGACGGTTGTTTCCATTCTGTATTTCTGTTTTATAATCAACATAATGTATTTTTCATAGTTTTAAATGGCAATAATCAGTTATAGTATGTGATTTATTACATTAACTTATAGATTTTTCTTTACAGTACAGTTATGTCTTAAATCTGCGGTCAGTCTATTGAAAAAGGGATGACTACAAATAAAAAACAGATATTAGAAAACATAAATGTTCCTAATCTCTGTACCTGAGACACAGTTGTGTTATATAAGAAGCTGTCTATAGACGATATACTTATTAAAAACACATATATCTTCATGTATAAGGTAGAGACTATGACATCTTTGCAGGTGTAGATGTTGTATCTAGCCTGATTGTTATCAGTAATTAATATAAATATTAATTACCTGTCTCTTTGTTCCTTTCCTGCAGCTGACGGGGGTATAGGTCCCTTTCACCCTCTCACCGGGCATCAATCACCTATAAAAAGACACAGGTATGATAACATGTCCCTTATACATGCTACAGACGCTAATATATCTAACACTCTAGGGCCAGAACTACTTGTCTCAGGGATTATAAAACCGCATTAGAAAAAAGAACAAAAGAAAAGATGGAACCCATTGAGATATAGATGATAGGGATTTTTATTTCTATTGTAGTGCAGTGTATTATCCTTCCCAGGATGATGTTGACAGACACTATTGTTAGGTTTTTGGGGGTTTTGTGTTTGCAATGTTTGGGGTATGTGTTATTTTTTGTTTCTTTTTTTATAAATTTTAAGGGTAATATATGTTTTTTTATTTTTGGGGAAGGGGACAGGAGCAAAATATTTGATAAATTATTATTGTTTATTTGTTTTTTAATCAAAAACTGTTTTTTTTGTTGTTATTATTATTCATCAACTTCATCAATATTTTATATATTTTTATTTGGCAAAATATTTCTTGGAATGTCTTTTATCAATTTTGTGCAGAAATTTAGGATAGAGGTTAACCATGTTGCGGTGGGAATTGCTAAACTAAAAATTAATAACAGAAATACAGTTTGCCCCCGAGATTCCAAAGCACAGAATGCACTTCAAATCAACAGCCGAAGCATCTTAGGGGGACCCATTCTAATGGAGACAATGTCCTCCACCCGTTTCCAGAACATTGAGGGGCCACTCAAAGAAATGGGCAGTCGAGCTTGAGCCACAGACGGTTGTCTCCATTCTGTATTTCTGTTTTATAATCAACATAATGTATTTTTCATAGTTTTAAATGGCAATAATCAGTTATAATATGTGATTTATTACATTAACTTATAGATTTTTCTTTACAGTACAGTTATGTCTTAAATTTGCGGTCAGTCTATTGAAAAAGGGATTACTACAAATAAAAAACAGATATTAGAAATCATAAATGTTCCTAATCTCTGTACCTGAGACATGGTTGTGTTATATAAGAAGCTGTCTATAGACGATATACTTATTAAAAACACATATATCTTCATGTATAAGGTAGAGACTATGACATATTTGCAGGTTTAGATGTTGTATCTAGCCTGATTGTTATCAGTAATTAATATAAATATTAATTACCTGTCTCTTTGTTCCTTTCCTGCAGCTGACGGGGGTATAGGTCCCTTTCACCCTCTCACCGGGCATCAATCACCTATAAAAAGACACAGGTATGATAACATGTCCCTTATACATGCTACAGACGCTAATATATCTAACACTCTAGGGCCAGAACTACTTGTCTCAGGGATTATAAAACCGCATTAGAAAAAAGAACAAAAGAAAAGATGGAACCCATTGAGATATAGATGATAGGGATTTATATTTCTATTGCAGTGCAGTGTATTATCCCTCCCAGGATGATGTTGACAGAGACTATTGTTAGGTTTTTGGGGGTTTTGTGTTTGTAATGTTTGGGGTATGTGTTATTTTTTGTTTCTTTATTCATAAATTTTAAGGGTAATATATGTTTTTTTTATTTTTGGGGGAAGGGGGCAGGAGCAAAATATTTTATAAATTATTTTAGTTTTTTTGTTTTTTAATCAAAAACTGTTATTTTTGTTGTTATTATTATTCATCAATTTCATCAATATTTTATATATTTTTATTTGGCAAAATATTTCTTGGAATGTCTGTTATCAATTTTGTGCAGAAATTTAGGATAGAGGTTAACCATGTTGGGGTGGGAATTGCTAAACTAAAAATTAATAACAGAAATACAGTTTGCCCCCGAGGTTCCAAAGCACAGAATGCACTTCAGATCAACAGCCGAAGCATCGTAGGGGGACCCATTCTAATGGAGACAATGTCCTCCACTCGTTTCCACAACATTGAGGGGCCACTCAAAGAAAGGGGCAGTCGAGCTTGAGCCACAGACGGTTGTTTCCATTCTGTATTTCTGTTTTATAATCAACATAATGTATTTTTCATAGTTTTAAATGGCAATAATCAGTTATAGTATGTGATTTATTACATTAACTTATAGATTTTTCTTTACAGTACAGTTATGTCTTAAATCTGCGGTCAGTCTATTGAAAAAGGGATTACTACAAATAAAAAACAGATATTAGAAATCATAAATGTTCCCAATCTCTGTACCTGAGAAACAGTTGTGTTATATAAGAAGCTGTCTATAGACGATATACTTATTAAAAACACATATATCTTCATGTATAAGGTAGAGACTATGACATCTCTGCAGGTCTAGATGTTATATCTAGCCTGATTGTTATAAGTAATTAATATAAATATTAATTACCTGTCTCATTGTTCCTTTCCTGCAGCTGACGGGGGAATAGGTCCCTGTCACCCTCTCACCGGGCATTAATCACCTATAAAAAGACACAGGTATGATAACATGTCCCTTATACATGCTACAGACGCTAATATATATAACACTCTAGGGCCAGAACTACTTGTCTCAGGGATTATAAAACCGCATTAGAAAAAAGAACAAAAGAAAAGATGGAACCCATTGAGATATAGATGATAGGGATTTTTATTTCTACTGTAGTGCAGTGTATTATCCCTCCCAGGATGATGTTGACAGACACTATTGTTAGGTTTTTGGGGGTTTTGTGTTTGCAATGTTTGGGGTATGTGTTATTTTTTGTTTCTTTATTTATAAATTTTAAGGGTAATATATGTTTTTTTTATTTTTGGGGAAGGGGGCAGGAGCAAAATATTTGATAAATTATTATTGTTTATTTGTTTTTTAATAAAAAACTGTTATTTTTGTTGTTATTATTATTCATCAACTTCATCAATATTTTATATATTTTTATTTGGCAAAATATTTCTTGGAATGTCTTTTATCAATTTTGTGCAGAAATTTAGGATAGAGGTTAACCATGTTGCGGTGGGAATTGCTAAACTAAAAATTAATAACAGAAATACAGTTTGCACCCGAGATTCCAAAGCACAGAATGCACTTCAGATCAACAGCCGAAGCATCTTAGGGGGACCCATTATAATGGAGACAATGTCCTCCACCCGTTTCCAGAACATTGAGGGGCCACTCAAAGAAATGGGCAGTCGAGCTTGAGCCACAGACGGTTGTCTCCATTCTGTATTTCTGTTTTATAATCAACATAATGTATTTTTCATAGTTTTAAATGGCAATAATCAGTTATAATATGTGATTTATTACATTAACTTATAGATTTTTCTTTACAGTACAGTTATGTCTTAAATTTGCGGTCAGTCTATTGAAAAAGGGATTACTACAAATAAAAAACAGATATTAGAAATCATAAATGTTCCTAATCTCTGTACCTGAGACATGGTTGTGTTATATAAGAAGCTGTCTATAGACGATATACTTATTAAAAACACATATATCTTCATGTATAAGGTAGAGACTATGACATCTTTGCAGGTTTAGATGTTATATCTAGCCTGATTGTTATCAGTAATTAATATAAATATTAATTACCTGTCTCTTTGTTCCTTTCCTGCAGCTGACGGGGGTATAGGTCCCATTCACTCTTTCACCGGGCATCAATCACCTATAAAAAGACACAGGTATGATAACATGTCCCTTATACATGCTACAGACGCTAATATATCAAACACTCTAGGGCCAGAACTACTTGTCTCAGGGATTATAAAACCGCATTAGAAAAAAGAACAAAAGAAAAGATGGAACCCATTGAGATATAGATGATAGGGATTTTTATTTCTATTGTAGTGCAGTGTATTATCCTTCCCAGGATGATGTTGACAGACACTATTGTTAGGTTTTTGGGGGTTTTGTGTTTGCAATGTTTGGGGTATGTGTTATTTTTTGTTTCTTTATTTATAAATTTTAAGGGTAATATATGTTTTTTTATTTTTGGGGAAGGGGACAGGAGCAAAATATTTGATAAATTATTATTGTTTATTTGTTTTTTAATCAAAAACTGTTTTTTTTGTTATTATTATTCATCAACTTCATCAATATTTTATATATTTTTATTTGGCAAAATATTTCTTGGAATGTCTTTTATCAATTTTGTGCAGAAATTTAGGATAGAGGTTAACCATGTTGCGGTGGGAATTGCTAAACTAAAAATTAATAACAGAAATACAGTTTGCCCCCGAGATTCCAAAGCACAGAATGCACTTCAAATCAACAGCCGAAGCATCTTAGGGGGACCCATTCTAATGGAGACAATGTCCTCCACCCGTTTCCAGAACATTGAGGGGCCACTCAAAGAAATGGGCAGTCGAGCTTGAGCCACAGACGGTTGTCTCCATTCTGTATTTCTGTTTTATAATCAACATAATGTATTTTTCATAGTTTTAAATGGCAATAATCAGTTATAATATGTGATTTATTACATTAACTTATAGATTTTTCTTTACAGTACAGTTATGTCTTAAATTTGCGGTCAGTCTATTGAAAAAGGGATTACTACAAATAAAAAACAGATATTAGAAATCATAAATGTTCCTAATCTCTGTACCTGAGACATGGTTGTGTTATATAAGAAGCTGTCTATAGACGATATACTTATTAAAAACACATATATCTTCATGTATAAGGTAGAGACTATGACATATTTGCAGGTTTAGATGTTGTATCTAGCCTGATTGTTATCAGTAATTAATATAAATATTAATTACCTGTCTCTTTGTTCCTTTCCTGCAGCTGACGGGGGTATAGGTCCCTTTCACCCTCTCACCGGGCATCAATCACCTATAAAAAGACACAGGTATGATAACATGTCCCTTATACATGCTACAGACGCTAATATATCTAACACTCTAGGGCCAGAACTACTTGTCTCAGGGATTATAAAACCGCATTAGAAAAAAGAACAAAAGAAAAGATGGAACCCATTGAGATATAGATGATAGGGATTTATATTTCTATTGCAGTGCAGTGTATTATCCCTCCCAGGATGATGTTGACAGAGACTATTGTTAGGTTTTTGGGGTTTTGTGTTTGTAATGTTTGGGGTATGTGTTATTTTTTGTTTCTTTATTCATAAATTTTAAGGGTAATATATGTTTTTTTTATTTTTGGGGGAAGGGGGCAGGAGCAAAATATTTTATAAATTATTTTAGTTTTTTTGTTTTTTAATCAAAAACTGTTATTTTTGTTGTTATTATTATTCATCAATTTCATCAATATTTTATATATTTTTATTTGGTAAAATATTTCTTGGAATGTCTGTTATCAATTTTGTGCAGAAATTTAGGATAGAGGTTAACCATGTTGCGGTGGGAATTGCTAAACTTAAAATTAATAACAGAAATACAGTTTGCCCCCGAGGTTCCAAAGCACAGAATGCACTTCAGATCAACAGCCGAAGCATTGTAGGGGGACCCATTCTAATGGAGACAATGTCCTCCACCCGTTTCCACAACATTGAGGGGCCACTCAAAGAAAGGGGCAGTCGAGCTTGAGCCACAGACGGTTGTCTCCATTCTGTATTTCTGTTTTATAATCAACATAATGTATTTTTCATAGTTTTAAATGGCAATAATCAGTTATAGTATGGGATTTATTACATTAACTTATAGATTTTTCTTTACAGTACAGTTATGTCTTAAATCTGCGGTCTGTCTATTGAAAAAGGGATTACTACAAATAAAAAACAGATATTAGAAATCATAAATGTTCCCAATCTCTGTACCTGAGACACAGTTGTGTTATATAAGAAGCTGTCTATAGACGATATACTTATTAAAAACACATATATCTTCATGTATAAGGTAGAGACTATGACATCTCTGCAGGTCTAGATGTTATATCTAGCCTGATTGTTATCAGTAATTAATATAAATATTAATTACCTGTCTCTTGGTTCCTTTCCTGCAGCTGACGGGGGTATAGGTCCCTTTCACCTTCTCACCGGGCATCAATCACCTATAAAAAGACACAGGTATGATAACATGTCCCTTATACGTGCTACAGACGCTAATATATATAACACTCTAGGGCCAGAACTACTTGTCTCAGGGATTATAAAACCGCATTAGAAAAAAGAACAAAAGAAAAGATGGAACCCATTGAGATATAGATGATAGGGATTTTTATTTCTATTGTAGTGCAGTGTATTTTCCCTCCCAGGATCATGTTGACAGAGACTATTGACAGGTTTTTGGGGGTTTTGTGTTTGCAATGTTTGGGGTATGTGTTATTTTTTGTTTCTTTTAGCATGGCATTGATCAGTGTTATTGCCACTCAACTGCTCCTGCCTGGATCTCAGGCATGGAGCAGTCATTTGGCGATCGGACAGCGAGGAGGCAGGTAGGGATCCTCCTCGCGTCCTGCAAGCTGTTCGGGACGCCACTATTTTATCGCGGAGGTCCCGATCAGCACCATTGAGCTAACCAGCAATGTTTACTTTCCTTCTATGGTCAGTGAATTAAACAAAAAAGGATCCCTGAAGGTTCCAGGGTAATAGTGCAATATCAACCTTTAAGGGGCTACCCCTTCTGGGGAAAACCCTTACTAGAAGCCCCCCTAAAACTTTTAAACTTTATTCAATTCACAAACTAAAAAGCTACCCTTATGAAACACACGGTTTAAAATTATCGGCGGTGTCACAGAATTTTTTATGGAATGGAAAACCTCTCCTAGCTACTAAGTTTCTGTTAGTGCTCAACAATTAATATATATTGTGCACTATGATCTGTGCACTAGTAGGTGAGTATGCATGCTGCATTAACATTACTAACAGTGAACACACGCTGTATTAAAACATGGCTAGCCTCCTCGACGTTTCGCTGAATAAACCAGCTTGGTCAAGGGCTTTGAGGCTAATGGTGCCCCGGACGCAAGGTAGGCTTTATATAATCTCACATTGCGTTCATTTCCTGTGACGTGCTATCGCCAATCAGATGGCCGCACATCACAATCTTGTGTCCCGCTATAGTTGTGTACCAATCCTGCGAAAAGTCGCAACCAATCATACAGTTTGTTATGGTCTGGCATGTGTTTATTTTCTGCACCTATCACCACCTTTGTTTACATGTGATGTCACAGTAGGTACGCATGTCCGCACATTGGTAATCAATGCGCAAGCCTCATGATGGATGATTCACTTCTCACGATATCTACATATTGCTGGACCTGTGCGCATGACTTCGGACTTTGTCTGTATTTCACTTCTAGAGTACTACTGCGCATGTTATGGGACTAAGACTGTGTAGGGTATGTTCCAAATTATCCATAGTGCAGACCATGGAGTGTGTAAAAGTGTGGTATTAACATGAGTAATTATATTCTCATGTAAATGATCTTGTAACTCATGCAATTTTATAGGAGAAAAAAATATTTTATTTATTTATATTCTGTGAATCGGTATAGACTGCTATTTATTCTGTTTGTTATGTAATAAGCTATGGTAGTCTGGGATATATGATGTCCTAAGATATGGATTTCTTGAGTAGCATGTAAGTTGCAAGGGAGGGGTGGGGGGGAATAAGGAAGGGAGAAGGGAAGCAGAGGGAATTATATATATATATATATATATATATATATATATACACATATATATATACAGTAGATAGAAGTGAAAAAACGTTATCTTATTCAGAAAGTACTTGCTTGTATAATCTTAATCTATTTATTATTAGTGATTGGTGCTATATTTTATTTTTGTTATATTTATGTTATTATTTGTATTTTTTATGTATTTTGTGTATTTTATTTTTTAGTTAGTGATTTTAGATTTTTCTATACATATTTTTTATATATATTTTTTACATTTTATTAATTTTTATTGTTTTTATTTTTATTTTATATTGAGTTAAAGTATTTAACAGTAAGTATATTTTATGATGAATTTATTGCTAATATTTCTAATTTCTAATGTTATCCCAAATTTTTCATTTTCACAAGGGGTAATTGAGAAAAAGCCCCCCATAATTTGTATCACCATTTCTTCTGAATATATAAATAACTCCATGTGTGGACATAAAGTGCTCTGCTGGCTCACTACAGGGCTCAGAAGAGAAGGAGCGCCATTGGACTTT
Source organism: Hyla sarda (assembly GCF_029499605.1). NCBI lineage: Eukaryota > Metazoa > Chordata > Amphibia > Anura > Hylidae > Hyla > Hyla sarda. The sequence goes on along the minus strand of NW_026610496.1, from coordinate 44,830 downwards.
TGGAGAGAGAATTTGGCTGGAATTGAAGGCCATGTGCGTTTACAAAGCCCCCATGGTGCCAGAACAGCGGAACCCCCCCAACATGTGACCGCATTTTGGAAACTACACCCCTCATGGAATGTAATAAGGGGTGCAGTGAGCATTTATGCCCTACTGGTGTCTGACAGATTTTTGGAACAGGGGTCCATGAAAATGAAAAATTTAAGTTTTCATTTGCACAGCCCACTGTTCCAAAAGTCTGTCAAACGTCAGTGGGGTGTAAATGCTCACTGCACCCATTGTTACATTCTGTGAGGGGTGTTGTTTCCGAAATAGAGTCACATGTGGGGGGGTCCACTGTTCTGGCACCATGGGGGCTTTGTAAACGCACATGTCCCCTGACTTGAATTCCAGACGAATTCTCTCTCCAAAAGCCCAATGGCGCTTCTTCTCTTCTGATCATTGTAGTTTGCTCGCAGAGCACTTTACATCCATACATGGGATACTTCCAAACCCAGAAGAAATGGGGTTACAAATTTTGAGGGGCATTTTCTCGTATTTCCTCCTATTTTTTTTTATTTACTCATCCAAATTTTACAAAAAGTCATCAAACACCTGTGGTGTGTTAAGGCTCACTGTACCCCTTGTTATGTTCCTTGAGGGGTGTGTTTCCTCTTTTTAATAACTATGAACATGTATTCCTTAGTTTAGTTGGGTCTGTTAGGGTTTATTTTAGGGTTCTGACAATTTTAATGGTAACAATAGCCCTACAACCTAAGGAAGGCAAAAAGCACCCATGATTGTCATAGACATGGTACAGAAAAATTTCTACATGACCCGCTAACTTTGAAGGGAGAAGTGCCTAAAGGCACTTCCCCTTCAAAGTTAGATTCAATTCGCTGGGAACTACAATATAATACCTGGTCGGCATACAACCTTATCTTATATGTAATCTTGTGTCCATGGCCTGCTAGCAATTGGATAGATCCCTAAATCAACATTCCACATAGTTTAATCCAGTATTGTCTAATATTCAGGTGTAATACACAAATGTAGGGTGCAAGGAGGCTGATCTAAGCTGCTCAAGTGTCTCATCCCGGCACATCCACTTACTTGCTCTCCCCTCCAGCTCCTTCTTGATTGAAAAACCGGGCTCAGAACATCAATCAAGGAGGGCCTGGGAGGTGGGAGCAAGCGAGGAGGTGTGCCAAGCTTCGGCACTTCAGCAGATTAACCCCACCTCTTTGGAACTTGGCTGAAAAATTGAACACTGATTTTATAAATTAGGCAACTATTATCAGCTAAAAAAAAAAAAAGGTACAATAGGGTCTGAAGTTCTTTGGAGCAAATAGAGTTGATAAATTCCCTTTAAAGTGGTACTCTGCCCCTGAACATCTTATCCGCTATAGAAAGGATAGGGAATAAGATGTCTGATGGCAGGTGTCTTGCCACTGGGAACCCCCGCGATCTTTGTGCCGTCACGCCCCCTCCCATAGACATGAATAGAGGGGGTGTGGTTATGCGATATGGATTGCCACAGATTCCACAGAGTCGGCCCAGATATCGTGGGGGGTCCCAGTGGCCAGACCCACTCCAGGATCAGACATCTCATCCACAATGTTTTGGATAGGGGATAAGATGTCTATGGGCGGAGTACACCTTTAGCCCCTTAAGGACCCAGGACGTACGGGGACGTCCCAGCACCCTGGGCTTTAAGGACCCAGTACGTCCCCGTACGTCCTGGCGTTTTCCGGGCCCTGCCGCGCGCCGGGCTGAGATCAGAAGTGGATGCCTGCTGAAATGCTTCAGCAGGCATCCAGGGCAAATGCCCTGGGCATGCTGGGAGTTGCAGTTTTGCAACATCTGGAGGTCCACAGTTTGGAGACCACTGTGCCCTTCCAGATGTTGCAAAACTACACATCCTCAGCATGCCATTACTGTCCAGGCATGCTGGGAGTTGTAGTTCTGTAACATCTGGCCCTTCAGATGTTGCAGAACTACAACTCCCAGCATGCCTGGACAGTTTTGGCATACTGGGAGTTGTAGTTTTGCAACATCTGGAAGGGCACAGATTGGGAACCACTGTATTAGTGGTCTACAAACTGTAGTCCTCCAGATGTTGCAAAACTACAACTCCAAGCATTCTGGGAGTTGTAGTTCGGCAACATCTGGCTCTCAAGATGTTGCAGAACATCTACTTCCAGCATGCCTGAGAATGTTTGGGAGTAGTGGTTTTGCAACAACTGGAGGCACACTGGTTGGGAAACATTGTCTGTTTCCTAACTCAGTGTTTCCCAACCCGTGTGCCTCCAGCTGTTGCAAAACTATACCTATCAGCATGCACTGATAGACAGTGCATGCTGGGAGTTGTAGTTTTGCAACAGCTGGAGGCCCCCCTGTGAATGTACAGGGTACATTCACATGGGCAGGGGGCTTACAGTGAGTATCAGGCTGCAAGTTTGCGATGCAGCAAATTTTGCGCGGCAGCTCAAACTCGCAGCGGGAAACTCGCTGTAATCCCTCGCCCATGTGACTGTACCCTAAAAACACTACACTACACTATATTATCACAAAATAAAATAAAAAGTAAAAAACACTACATATACACATACCCCTACACAGCCCCCCTCCCCTCCCCAATAAAAATGAAAAACATCTGGTGCGCCACTGTTTCCAAAATGGAGCCTCCAGCTGTTGCAAAACAACAACTCCCAGTATTGCCAGACAGCCGTTGACTGTCCAAGCATGCTGGGAGTTTTTCAACAGCTGGAGGCACCCTGTTTGGGAATCACTGGCGTAGAATACCCCTATGTCCACCCCTATGCGAATCCCTAATTCAGGCCTCAAATGCACATGGCGCTCTCTCACTTCGGAGCCCTGTCGTATTTCAAGGCAACAGTTTAGGGCCACATATGGGGTATCACCGTACTCGGGAGAAATTGCCTAACAAATTTTGGGGGGCTTTTTCTCCTTTCACCCCTTATGAAAAGGTGAAGCTGGGGTCTACACCAGCATGTTAGTGTAAAAAAATAAATTTTTTACACTAACATGCTGATGTTGCCCTATACTTTTCATTTTGACAAGAGGTAAAAGGGAAAAAAGCCCCCCAAAATTTGTAAAGCAATTTCTCCCGACTACGGAGATACCCCATATGTGGGCGCAAAGTGCTCTGGGGGCGCACAACAAGGCCCAGAAGAGAGAGTGCACCATGTACATTTGATGTGATTTGCACAGAGGTGGCTGATTGTTACAGCGGTTTTGACAAACGCAAAAACAATAAAACCCCACATGTGACCCCATTTCGGAAACTACACCCCTCACAGAATGTAATGAGGGGTGCAGTGAGAATTTACACCCCACTGGTGTCTGACAGATCTTTGGAACAGTGGGCTGTGCAAATAAAACATTTTGTACAGCCCACTGTTCCAAAGATCTGACAGACACCAGTGGGGGGGGGGGGGGGGGGTAAATGCTCACTGTACCACTTGTTATGTTCCTCAAGGGGTCTAGTTTCCAAAATGGTATGCTATGTGGGGGTTATTTTGCTGTCCTTGCACCATAGGGGCTTCCCCTGTTAACCCTTGCAAAAATTTGAAATTTTGGGGGGGAAACACACACTTTAGTGAATTTTTTTTTTTTACGTATGCAAAAGTCGTGAAACCCCTGTGGGGTATTAAGGCTCACTTGATTCCTTGTTACATTCCTCAAGGGGTCTAGTTTCCAAAATGGTATGCCATGTGTTTTTTCTTTTGCTGTCCTGGCACCATAGGGGCTTCCTAAATGCGACATGCCCCCCGAGCTAAATTTGCTCTCAAAAAGCCAAATATGACTCCTTCTCTTCTCACCCGTAGTGCACTTCAGGTCAACTTATGGGGTACCTCCATACTCAGAAGAGATGGGGTTACAAATTTTGGGGGGTATTTTCTGCTATTAACCCTTGCAAAAATGTGAAATTTGGGGGGAAACACATTTTAGTGAATTTTTTATTTATTTTTTTACATATGCAAAAGTGGTGAAACACCTGTGGGGTATTAAGGCTCACTTAATTCCTTGTTACGCTCCTCAAGGGGTCTAGTTTCCAAAATGGTATGGTATGTGTTTTTTTTTTTTTTTGCTGTTCTGGCACCATAGGGGCTTCCTAAATGCAACATGCCCCCCAAAAACCATTTCAGAAAAACGTACTCTCCAAAACCCCCTTCTTCGCTTCTGAGCCCTCTACTGCGCTCGCCGAACACTTTACATAGACATATGAGGTATGTGCTTACTCGAGAGAAATTGGGCTACAAATATAAGTATACATTTTCTCCTTTTACCCCTTGTAAAAATTCAAAAATTGGGTCTACAAGAACATGCGAGTGTAAAAAATGAAGATTGTGAATTTTCTCCTTCCCTTTGCTGCAATTCCTGTGAAACACCTAAAGGGTTAAAACGCTGACTGAATGTCATTTTGAATACTTTTGGGGGGTGCAGTTTTTATAATGGGGTCATTTGTGGGGTATTTCTAAGATGAAGACCCTTCAAATCCACTTCAAACCTGAACTGGTCCCTGAAAAATAGTGAGTTTGGAACTTTGAAGCCCTCTGGTGTCTTCCAAAAGTGAAAACACGTAAATTTTATGATGCAAACATAAAGTGGACATATTGCATATGTGAATATAAAAAAAATATTTGGAATATCCATTTTCCTTACAAGCAGAGAGCTTCAAAGTTAGAAAAATGCTAAATTTTCAAATTTTTCATCACATTTTGGGATTTTTCCCCAAGAAAGGTTGCAAGTTACCACAAAATGTTACCACTATGTTAAAGTAGAATATGTCACGAATAAACAATCTCGGAATCAGAATGATAACTAAAAGCATTCCAGAGTTATTAATGTTTAAAGTGACAGTGGTCAGATGTGCAAAATATGGCCTGGTCCTAAGGTGTAAAATGGCTGGGTCCTTAAGGGGTTAAAGAAGTTGTCTCATTTAAAAAAAAAAAATACCAACAAACAAAAGTTCTATACTAATGCATTGTGTGACATTTAACATATTTAAATGTACCAGGATTACAATATTGTTTGAGAGATATAAGATTACTAATTCTCCATGTACCTGCATTGTATTGATAACTGTTGGTTACGACCCACTAAGTCGGGGTAAGGGTGGGTTCACACCACGTTTTAGCTATATGGGGACCGGATCCAGCTGGGGGGAGTGAAAACCGGGCGCTCCCATATCCCAGCCGGTCCCGGCCCCCTTCTCATTCATTTAAATGAGCCAACCGGAGTCAAACAATGTCTCCGGTCGGCTCATTTTTGCCCCATATCCGTTTTTCTGAACCAACTGAAAACCGCAGTTTGACTCTGGTCAGATCATTCAAATGAATGAGAAGGGGGCCAGGTCCGGCTGGGATAAGGGAGCACCTGGTTTTCACTGCCCCCAGCCAAATCAGGTCCCTGTATAGCTAAAACGTGGTGTGAATGCACCCTAACACATGCTCAGTTCAACTGCAGTGTCCTGAAGGTAATGGCAGTTTGTTTCCACTGTGCTTATAAGCAAGGGGGATTGGGGGAAAGTTGCCTGGCAACGGTAGGGTTCCAGCTCAGAGAGGATACTAGGGGATCAGATCCATGAGGGAGAAGAACTCTACAGGGATATAAATTATTTTTGTACCCCTTTACATATATGTATGGGGCACACATCTGATTTTACCAAATTTGCTCTGTGGGACAATCATGTTAAAGAAAATTCAATGTATGCATTTCTTTTTATGATTCAGTACTAATAGTCATACAAGAAATCCAGCATTATAATAGTGAAATATACGTTATTTCAGCCTAATTTCTTGTTTTAGGTTATAACAGGAGGTCATGTTAAAGGTCAGACATCTCTTACATTACTTCCCTGTCACCCCCATTAGTAGGTCACATACACTGAACATATAGGTGTGTTTTAGACATTTAGGTGCTTTTGACTTTCTTAGTATAGAAAACTATACATATAGGGGGAGATTTATCAACACCAGCGCAGAGGAAATGTTGACCAGTTGCCCGTAGAAACCAATAAGATTGATTCTTTCATTTTAAAAAGGCCTCTAAAAACTGAAAGAAGCGATCTGATCTGATGCTCCACTCTTCCTCTACACAGGTTTTGATGATTCTCCCCCATAGACTTAATATACCCATACAGGACATACACCCCCCCAACTCTTTGTATAATAGAATTGAATATAAACAGAATACACTTGGTCATTTGTGATCATCAGCAAAGTGTATAGTTAAATAACTAGATTTAATACAATTAACACTATTATTGTGACACATTATATTTAAAAGATCTAGTCATTATTTGCAAGTCTAGAACTCTAGATGTATTCTGATCAATATTTAGGATTGATGTACCTCTCCTGTGTCATCTTGTCCTCTTCCTCATCTGCTCTTTGTGTGCGCTCCCTCTGATACCTAAGGCCTGAACTGTACTAGTGGCTGGTAAAGGTATCAACCAAAGACTGATGTCACATGTGTGATGTCATAAGGGAAGGTTAAGAAAGAAAGCTGGTAAGGCCACTGTATGATTTTATAGTGTTATTTTTAATGGGATCTGTTAGGCTTCCATTGTGATATCTAGCATTTTACAAGACAAAATATTAAAGAATGTTGTGCTATAAATAAAAAAAATCCCCATTATACGACTCTGTTGGTGGAAAAATAAAAAGTTATCTTAGAAGGCAGGAAAGAAGAAAAAAAAAAGAAAATAAATGAAATGGGAAGAGTTAAATAGGGTCTGTCACATTTCTGACACACTGGGCTATATTTTCAACCAGGAACCTGGGGGGCAGCATTAAAAATATTTTAAATACTTATGATGTAGCTGCTGCCGCCATGCTGTATCCTAGAGAAAAATAATGAACCTTAGTGAAATCCGAGTCAGAACAGCCGCTCATTATGCTCATTTTGCTGCATATTTGTGACAGATCTGCATTATAAAATAGGGGTTGAGGTGGATTTTCATCAGCGGAAATTTGCTGCCAAAAATTTGGCACAGAGAGCCTGCTCCTCTTCAAATTCACAGCAGGAAACATGGGGTTGGCTGTCTGGGGATGCTGAAAGTTGTAGTTTTGCAACATCTGGAGGGCCACAGTTTGGTGACCACTGTGCAGTGGTCTCTAAACTGTGACCTTCCATATGACATTTCCAGGCCATTCGGATCTCTGGTGACCCAATGGTCTGGAAAAAAAAGAGATCGGTGCCGTAAGTTCCCCGTTCCGAGTTTGAGTTGTGAGAAATTTGCCGTGGATCAAACTTGTAGCGGAAAACTGGTTGTAAACCCGACTGTGTGTACGTACAGAAAAATCACCTACACTTCACTAACACAAAAATAAAGATTAAAACACTACATAAACACACACCTTTGCATCATTACCTCCCGACCCAACCCCCCAATAAAAATTAATAACAGCTCGTACGGCACTGTTTACTAAATGCAGCCTCCAGCTATTGCAAATCAACAACTCCACAGCGTGGCCGAACTGCCATTGACTGTCCAAACATGTTGGGAGTTGTAGTGTTGCAACAGCTGGAGGCATCCTGTTTGGGAAACACTGCTGTAGGGTACTTTTAGTGGAAGAGGCAAGCACAATGGTTGCATAGGAGTCTACTCCTATGCAAATCCCTAATTTATGCCTAAAATGCGCATGGAGCTCTCTCCGGAGCCCTGTCGTATTTCAAAGCATCAGTTTAGGGCCACATATGGGGTATTTACATACTCAGGAAAATTTGTGTTACAAATTTTGGTGGAGTTTTGCTACTTTTACTCCTTATGAAAAAGAAAAGTTGGGGGCTACACCAGCATGTTAGTGTAAGAGAAATTCACTTTTTACACTCACATGCTGGTGTTCCCCAATACCTTTCATTTTTACAAGGAGGTAAAAGGAGAAATAGACCCCCAAAATTTATAACACAATTTCCCCTGAATACGGAAATACTCCATACAGGGGAGGACTGACCGGATGGTCGGATCAGACGTTGTCTGAGGGCCCGGCCGGGTAAAGGGCCCGCCGCTACTAAGGATCCAGGACACTCATCCCGGCAGACAGCGCTGCTTTCTCCTGTGTGGTAGCGGGGTGTGATGAGGGCAGATGTTGTTACCCTAGGGGCAGATGGCATTAACCCCTTGTATTCATGATGCCAGTGCGTGGTTTAGCCTAAAACCAACTGAAGGTATACTGCTGGATCCTGGGCTAGGCACGGGGGGCAATAAAGACTCCGACGCCAAGTTACTGACAACGGTAGCTTTACTGAGGGTAGACAGTTGGTAAAGTCTATACAGTTCAGCCACGGCACAAGGAGTTCACCAGTGATGCAGAGACCTTAAGGGCTTGCTAGGACTCGTAGTAGGACTGGACAATTAAATGCAAACCACGCTGAATTGACAAATGACAGGGACTGACTTGACTTGACTCATACAGCTGTAACTTTAGCTTACTTGACTTGATGGTGGCTGCAGGACTTGACTTTGAGGTTACCAACCCTCTGGACACACACACTAGGCACGACTGCAGTGCACCTCAGCTTAGCAGAAGAGCAGAGCTCAAAGAGAGAGAGAGGCTAGCTCCACCCAGGGCTTATATGGGGGAGACTAGCAGGGAGCCCATAGGTCACCCCTGGAATCACCTGGTAACTGGTACCTCCTGGGTAACAAGCACATGGCATATCACATGGTATAACTCTTAAGGTGATAACACATTTTATACAGTACAACATATTTACCATTGAGAAACTAATGCAGGGGGACCTGGGGACACCTGGAGAAACACCTCCCGTACTGGGCCACCACACCTGTATGTGCACTGCACGCACATACAACAGAGCGCATCTCCTCTGTGCGAGCCGTATCTGCGGCCTACACACGGAGGAGACGTGACCTCCGCCCCCCCCCCCATGCAACATGCAGTGCAGGCGCCGATGACGTCACTCATCGGTGCCTGCACTGTGAAGGAGAGAAGACATGGGCCCTGCTGCTGAGGAGATCGCTGCGTGGGATATCTGGTGAGCATAATTTTTTCTTAACCATCGTAGCGGAAAGGGTGGAGGTTTAATTGCTGCCTATATGGGCAAAGGGTTAGGGGGCTTAACGATATGGGGAAAGGGGTGGGGAGTTTAACTGCTGCCTATACCCACGGGGAAATGGGGGGTGTTAACTGCTGCTTATACTTATGGGAAAAGGGGGGGGGGGCGAATTAACTTCTGCCAATACCCACTGAATATAATAAAGGGACGTGGTAGAAGACTGAGGAGGCAGTGGGCCCTTCCTTTTTTTGGTCCGGGGGCCCCAAGTGTTGTCAGTCCACCCCTGACTCCATATGTGGACACAAAGCAATGTGTAGGTGCAGGGACGTGCACACATAGGAGTGAAAGGCGGGCTGGAGCCCCTGCCCTTTTCCTCACCTGCCCCTCTAGTGCCCTCACAAAAAGAGCTGCAGGGTCACAGGTGAAGTAAAAAGGATCCATTGCTGGGGAGATTTGTATGTGGTTTAATGGAGGGTGCTCTGCCCTCCCTGCAGCAAGGGGCGCCACTCACCCTGTCATTATCTGCCATTTCTCTGCTTCTCTCCACACGGAGGAGACAGGAGCAGCGGAGGCAGAGAGAAGCCCCGCCCACTGCATGTCCAGACACAAAATTCAGTCTATGCAGCCCTTACTGTAAGTGACTGTAAATATATGTGAGTGATTGTGTCTAAGTGTGTGTGTGTATATGTGAGTGATTGTATGTCAGTGTGTGTGTGTATGTATATATATATTTGTGTGTATGTGTTTGTGTGTATCTCTATGTATGTGCCTGTGCAGAGAGGGATGGCTGGGGCCTTAGTGTAAGTGACTCTGTATATATGTGAGTGACGGTATGTCAGTGTGAGGTGCATATATATGTGTGTTTGTGTGTGTGTCTATCTCTATGTATGTGCCTATATATGTGAGCAAGTGAATCTATGTATATGTGTATGTATGTATGTGTGTGTGTGTGTGTGTGTATATATATGTGAGCAAGTGAATCTATGTATATGTGTATATATATATGAGCAAGTGAATCTATGTATATATATGTATGTATACAGTGGCGTTGCTAGGGTTGGTGTCACCCGGTGCGGTAGAAAATGGTGTCACTCCCATACCTCCCTCCTCCCCCCAGTAAGTTTTTAGCCTTTTGTGACAGACACCACTGTTGTAGCGCATTATGAGAAATTCCAGTATAATAATCAGATATACCAGTTGCCACAGAATGGGAAAGGGTTAAAGAAGTTTTCATCATTTAAATATACTGCTCCCAGAATTACTTAAAGGGGTACTCCACTGGAAAACATTTACTTTTATATCAACTGGTGCCAGAAAGTTAAACAGATTTTTAAATTACTTCTATTTAAAATCTTAATACTTACAGTACTTATAAGCTGGTGTATGCTCCACAGGAAGTTGTGTAGTTATTTCCAGTCTGACCACAGTGCTATTTGCTGACACTCTTTTTTATTATAAAAATACAAAACAATTCCAAAAAACAGAAACACAAAACAAGCTTAACCAGCTACAACAGAAATGTAAAATAAAATAAAACCCTGCCTTACCGGCCAGCCCAGCTTTAATAAATTCTAAAATATACCAAACTACAACTATACTATACCTATACACCTAAGCAAACTATGAAATTCACACTCACACACATAACATTAAAAATATATATATATATATATATATAAAAAATAAATAAATTAAAAAAAATTTTTAATTAGCTCAACTTGGCTAATTAAATGAAATAAATAAACCAACATAAAATTCAGCACCACCTGGCTATAACTCAAAATCATCCATACTTGGGAAAATAAATAAATAAATAAATCAAGCAACAGAAAACATAACACACGCATAATCTCCAAAACTAACAAACACACACACACACACACACACACATATTGAGAATGAACATAACAACAGCACAACTTGGCTTATCAAAAAAAAAAAAGCTTTTTAAATAAGTTATATATACACAGACAAAAACACCTACATATAATAATAATAATAATACATAACTACAACTGGTCCGACTGCCCTTTTCTTATGGCTAATGCAACAATATAAAACAAAATACATAACACAATATACCAACAAATAAATAATATAAAACAATTTACATAGCACAGTATACATAGAAATATAATAAATGTGCCTCACAAAAATACCTACAAAAACACTAAAATAAATCCTACACTAAAACTGTGCCCTCTCCCACACCACCCCTCCTGTACATGGGTCAGTCCATAAACGTTCGTACAGTTCTTAAGTCCAGTCCTTAACTGACCCATGTCAGATCCCCTAAGGAGAAAAATAAATAAATAAAAAAATAAAAATAAAAAACACTAATACCCCCTCCCCACCTAGCACTCCAACCAACCAACTAAATACAACCTTATATACAAGACCACAACCCAATTTAGGCCCAAGTTCAGTGCCTGTAAGCCCTTCATACCATATCAGCTGTAAACAAAACAAAAAGCTATGGTGCACATGCAACAGCCCACCACCAGGGAAAAGGATGGCAGATCTGATACACTGAAGAAATTTAAACTCTTTCCCTAATTCCCCCTACTATTCTCCCTAATTCTATCCCTTCATTAAAACTGACCCTACTATCACCCTATCTCTATACCTGTATGCCTGTCCCTAACCAAAATAAAGGTACTCTACCAAAAAGGTCTAGTACCTAGGGCACATGAAAAGAAAACCCTCTTCATAGGAGAGAAGCCCTACTGGTACCAAGACTGCCATACTCCAAAGACCTGATCTTCCCGAGGTCACCGGTGATGTTCCTACAGACCTCCACCCCGGAGAGGACTTTCTGCTGGGTGGACACTAAACACCGTGCATTCCACGTGTGATACTTAACCACTAAGCTGACTAAAAATAAAGTGCCCCGATCTCGGCCACCGAGGGTCCTGAATGCCCCATAAGCCCACTCCGAATAGGTAAGGCCGGCAAGTTGACTCCAGCCGATGGAAGCGCCCACCCGGTTGTAGACCCCTACGTTAAAGGGACAATGAAGCAGGAAGTGGTCCATGCTTTCCAGCGTGTCCACACTCTTCTCGGGGACACCCCCGGTCATCAGAGTTCCTGTACTTCAGGTTGTCCCTTACACCTAGCTTCCCCTGAAAGCAGCGCCAGGCCAAGTCCCAAAACTTCTGGGGGATCCTTTTCAAGTTTAAAAGATACAACCCCACCCTCAGATCCCGACCTGGGCAGTCCCTGAGCGCCAGAGGCTTCTGGAAGTGGGTCAACAGAACCCGTTTGTCAAGGAACTGCCTTGACTGGGTCCTGATCTCCCACACTCCCAGACCCCACCGACGTATCGCCTTCAGAGTCGGGGTAGCGTAAGCCGGAAGATATCCATGTGGTGTACGGAGGTCCTTCACTTGCCCTCCTCTCTCCCATTCCTGGAAGAAAGGCCGAAACCATTCCCTGCAGGAGAGTACCCACGGAGAAGCCTTCTCTTTCCAGAGGTTCGAGATGTTAGCTTTCAAGAAGGTGTTGGTTAAGAACACCACAGGGTTTACCATAGATAAACCCCCTAGTCTCCTCATACGGTACGTAACCTCCCTCTTGACTAGGTTCAACCTGTTCCCCATAACAGTTGGAAAAACAGGCTGTAGACCTTAGTGTAGTAAGCATCTGGCAAGATACATACACTGCCCAGATAGATAAACAAGGGGAGCAGGTATGATTTGATCAGGTGCACCCTTTCCCTGAGGGTCATAGACCAACCCTTCCACTGGTTCACCCTCTGAGTGGCATCATGGAGCTTACCGTCCCAGTTTTTGGTGGAATAATCATCCTGGCCGAATGTGATGCCCAGAATTTTTGCTGAGTCTTGGGGCCCTGGGAGGGTGTGCGGGAGATCAAACGTGGGATCCCCCCCTCCCAGCCAGAGACTTTCACACTTTTCCCGGTTGATCTTGGACCCGGATGCCTCCGAGTAGCGCTCCACCTCTGACATCACCACATCGACCTCCTCCCTCGAGGAGACGAAAATAGTGACATCATCAGCGTACGCCACCACTCTCTGGGTGACATCCAGCTCCACCAGACTCATCCCGACTCCCGCCAACAGCCCACGATCTACCCTCCGGACGAAGGGATCAATCGCGAACACGTATAAAAGCGGGCTCAAAGGACAACCCTGACGGACTCCGGACCCCACCTCAAAAGAGCGGCCAGACCACCCGTTCACCAGTGGGAAACTCTCTGCCCCGGCATACAAGATCTTAAGCCAATTCACGAAAGTACTCGGTAAGCCATATCTCAGGAGGACGGACCAGAGGTACTCGTGGTTCACCCAATCAAATGCTTTGGCCTGATCCAAGGACAGTAAGTACCCCTTCCAGAGACCCGCACTACTCCGCTCCACTGCCTCCCTGACACTGAGGACAGCACTTAAGGTGCTTCGGCCTGGAACAGAGCAGTGCTGAGCCCCCGAAAGGAGCCGGGGTGCAAACTTCACCAGCCGATTAAACAGTATCTTGGCCAGAAGCTTCCTGTCCGTATTGAGAAGAGCTATGGGCCTCCAATTCTCAATACGGCTAGGATCTTTACCTTTTGAGAGAAGAATCAGGGCCGACCTCCTCATTGACTTTGGCAGAGTGCCCGAGGAGAGACACTCATTGAATACCTTGGTCAAGAGGGGAGCTAAAGACTCCTTAAAGGTCTTATACCACTCGGATGTTAAGCCATCCGGACCTGGCGACTTCTTGGGGGCGAGCCCCTCAATCGCCAGTCTCACTTCCTCTTCCCTGATATCTTCTGCCAAAACATCAAGAGAGGGGTCTATCCCTGGCTCAGGAATGGTTTCAGCCAGGAAAGCCGACATCCTGTCTCGATCTAGATCCTTCCTCCCCAAGAGGTGCAAGTAGAAAGATCTGACGACCTCCAGGATCCCTGATCTGGACCGATTCAGGGATCCCGTACTATCAACCAATCCTGAGACTACTTTACTACTCACTGACATCTTGCAGTTCCTGTAAGGGTCGGGCGAGCGGTACTTCCCGAAATCCCTCTCAAAAACCAAAGATGCGTGCCTATCGTACTGACACCTCATCAGCAAGGACTTCACTCTGGAGATATCCTCCCGACTACCTCCAGTCGAGACAAGGAGCTCGAGTTTCCTCCTCAGACCCTGATACAAGCGATACCTGTTCAGGGACCTGAGGCTCGAGAGCTGGCGGAAGAACCCCGCAACCCGCTTCTTGAATATCTCCCACCACTCTGACTTACTACTACAAAGGCCCAGTAAAGGTACCTGACTCTGAAGAAAATCCTCAAAGGACTGTCTTATCTCTGCTTCCTCCAGGCGGGACGAATTCAGCTTCCAATAACCTTTACCCATCCGGGGGGTCTCTGAAACATTCAAGGAAAACAAAATCATACAGTGATCGGAGAATTCCACCTCAACCACGGACAATGCGGAAGAGACGGCTTCCTCCTTCAAATAAAACCTATCTATCCTAGACCTGCGACTACCTTGATGATAGGTGAAACCCGCGTGGCCTGAGGGGCTCCGGATGTGGGCGTCCTCTAGGCGAGCTTCCCTAACTATATTATTAAGGACCACACTATCGCAATCCAGCGGACCATTGGAGCCTCTCCTATCTTGGGACCTCGTGACATTATTGAAGTCCCCTCCAAAGATCACCTGCCGGCCTGTAAAAAGGAAGGGCTTAATCCTCATAAAAAGATTTTTACGGCCCAGCTTAGTTTGTGGGGCATAGATGTTTATGAGCCGGAGCTCTTGTCCCTTCATGAGGACATCTAAGATTAGGCACCTCCCCATTTCTAACTCAATAACCCATCTGCATTCAACCGGAGCAGTAAAAAGGACCGCCACCCCACTATACGGCTCAGCCGCAAGAGACCAGTGGGAGGGCCCGCGCCTCCACTCTCTTCTGGCTTTCACCAGAGAGGCTAGATCTGACAACCTGGTCTCCTGTAAAAATAAAATATCGGCTTCAACACGGCCAAGAAAATCGAAGGCTGCGAATCTAGCCGTATCAGACTTTATACTGGCACAATTAATAGATGCCAGCGTCAGTGGGGTGAGTGCCGCCATCATGGGTGATTGAGTTAGACGGCCACACCTTTACTTCTGCTTACCCTTCTTTTTCGCCCCCTCATCCCCTGAAGAAGAGGAAAGGGCAGGACCACTTTTGGACCTTTTCTTAGATTCTGATTGGTCCATGTGGTCCCCGTCTCCATCCGGCCCCAGTCTAGCCTTGCCCTCCGAGGAAGATGCCTCCGCAGGACAGGGCCCAGTTCCCCCCAGAGGCTCTCTCATACTAGGCACCCTGCCCTCACCCTCTCCCTCCAAGGAGGGGGAGGAGATGGTATCGAGGACGAGGTACCGGTTTGACAGGTCAATCAGAGGGGGGGCAGTCAGGCTTCCGTTTTGGACCTGGTCCGTAGTACAAGGCTTAACAGAGGGCTCCGACCTCTTCTTTCTCCCTTTCCTTTTGCCCTTGTCTTTCTTTTTTGGCCTTTCCCCACTCTCCTCATCCACACTTTCATAGTGGGAGGAATCAGAAGGGTCGGCCATTTTGCCTTCCTCTCTGCGCAGCCTCCTGATCTCCTCATCCAGCATGTTCTCCCCCAGGGCTTCAGTGGTTACAGGGCCAGCTTCAGGAGCAGGGGCCGGAGCTACCCCAGTCACCTGGGCACTCTCCAGCTCCCTACTCCTCTTACGATTTTCCTCCCGCCTTAGTTTGGCGGGGCCCTTTTTCCTCGTCACTAGCCCTGTTATGCCCCCATCCCTGCTCGTACCCTCCCCAGCCGGGGCAACTTCACAGCTCTCCCCGGCCCAGCACGGGCGAAGGCGCTTGGACAACGGCTGAAAGGGTGCCCGAGGACACCACACAGGTGGCACCGGATCTGTCTGCAGGATGCAGCCAGATGACCCACCCCACCACACAAAGCACAAACCTGTACAGTACAGGCTGCACTAAAATGGGTGGGGCTACCGCACCTGTGACAGACCTTAGGCTGCCCCTGGTAAAAGACCTGGATTCTGTCACGTCCAAGGAAGGCAGCTGACGGAATGTGGGCAACTGTACTACCTGAACGCTTGAGTTTGACGGAAAACGTCCAGGCCCCAGACCAGATCCCGTGCTCATCTAGATTTTTCTTGGGCATGTCCGTCACATCCCCATACCGTCCCAGCCAGGTCATGATGTCATAGCAGGAGAGTGACTCGTTACGAGTCAAAACGGTCACTTTCTTGACTGAGTTCTGACGGGAAATAGCCTTTACAGCAAAATCCCGCCAGCCGGGCTCATTCTTCGCACTTCGTAGTTCGACCAGAAGAGTTCGAGACCCTCCGGTCGAACAAAACTGACGTCAAATTCGGACGAACCATATGGGTGAATCAGGGCAAAGATGTCACTCGCCCTGAATTCCATCTGGAGGAGGAGCTCAACCACTTTAGCGCGAGGCGGGCACACATCCTTGCCCCTCCAAATCAGACGGACCACGTTCCTATGGTTATTGTCCTGCCCGGGTGTCGGGAGGGACCAGACCACCTCCCCATTCTGCTCTCGGAATGCCCCCAAACCGTGCCTCTCTATCCAGAAAGACAGGTCGACCTCACCCCTTTCCTCTACCTCGATTGACCCCCGGGGCCGGATGGAGAGGGGGACCCCCCGGCAGCGACATGAGCATAGCTCCTAGGAGCAGTCACTACCGGTGGGGGCAGCCGAACCAGACCCAGACTCAGACCCAGGACCACCATTCACACCACTACACCCACCAACATTCACACCACAATTCTCATCATCCATACCAGACTTTGTATTCATACCACCACTACTCCCACCATTATTCACTCCACTAACACTCCCACATGCACTCTTCTCATTCACAACACTACCACACCCATCATCCTCACCCCCTACACTCGCGCCGTGCCTAACATATCCTGGGCTGGCTGGGACTTGTAGTACTGCCGGTTTTAACAGAGTCTTTTTTGCTGGCTTTGCTGTTGCTGGGGTCGACTCTGATGGCTCCTCCTCCATGGGCGATGTTACTGCCTGAGCCTGGGGCTGCCCCTCCGAGCGCACCCCAGCTCCTCCCACAACGCCATCATCATGTCTTCCCGACTGCACGGGCTCTGAGGCTGGCACTGGCACTCGGACACTCTCCCCCCTCACAGAGGAGTGCCCTGCAGCGCCGGTAATGTCCACAGCACTCGGGGGACCGCCCCCCAAGCACACAGACATATCACTTATCTGGACACTCCCCCCCCTCACAGGGAAGTGCCCCTCAGTGCCAGCAACACCTGGGGAACCGCTCCCCGAGCAAACAGTAGCATAGCTTGCCCCTGGTGCCTGGACACGCCCCCCACCACACTGGGGCGCTCCCGCAGCACCAGGGCTGCTCACCTTAAGCCCAATAGGACTTGCTGGCTCTATAGCGTCCTCTGCCGTCTTGGACGCCATGCTGTAACCCCCTTTCTGGCCCTGCTTCACCACAGAAACGGGGACTGGCAGTTTGGGGGGCCCAGCAGTCTGAACCAACTTTACAGCTGGCCCAGACTGCTGGAAAGGACGAAACACATAAGTCACAGTCTCCTGAACCTTCTGCCTTTTCTTCCTTTTCTTTACTAGATCATCTTTACCGAGATCCTCACCAAAGGTAAAATCCTCCATACGGGTAGGGGACTCCTGCTGTATAATGGCTTGCAGCAAACCCCCACTGGCCAGCTTCTCCTCACCGCTCTCCTCTGTCTCCCCATCACTGGAGGGTAGCGCCACCTGGGCGGGCTCAGGGTAGCTATCTTGGGGGGGCTGGGGCTCACACACACTAGAGGTGGCATCCATTTCACTTCCCACAGCCGACTCTCCGCCATCTTCCCCCCTCCTTCCTCCTCCTCCTCACTGCTCTCCTGAGGGCAGCATGCACCATACTTCCTTTCCTTGAATCTCTCCTCATTAACCAGTTTTTCTTTTAGGAATCCTGCTCCCTCAGAGATTTTTCTTTTGGCCTCCTCCACCTCCGCCACCTCTATCTTCAGAGCCCGCACCTGGGCAGTGAACTTCTGCCTCTTACCTGTAGGGCCCTGGTCAGCCTGGTAGCGGGCAAATCTCAGGTCCTCTCTCAGACTCCTCAGCTTCCTGCCCAGCTCTTCGTACTCGCCATCTTTGCTTGTATCCTTGAGCCATATGTCGCCAATGACTCCCTTGGTCCCCGTGCCCCCCATTGCTGGGGTTCCGGGGTAACAGAAGGACCGCTGGTCTTTGCTGATGCCTTATGTCCCTCTGATCCGGTCAGGGGAGTGGGCTCCACATTTCTGCGGGCCCTGCTGGAACGTCTCACCCCGACCTTGAATCCGGCTGTAGACACTTTCTTCCCCCCTCTCGCCAGCCGGGAATGAGAGGTAGAAGCCCGAGGCTCCATGCAGGAAAGCCCTCCCAAGGAGCCTGCCACGCTCCTGGGAAAGCCCGATGTAAAAACCTGCTTCTCTGCCTGGAAGTCTGGAGAGCAAATGGAGCCACACCCGACAGCTGCACACACTGAAACCACAGGATGTGCTCTCTGCTGACACCTCTGTCCATGTCAGGAACTGTACAGAGCAGGAGAGGTTTGCTATGGGGATTTGCTCCTACTATGGACAGTTCTTGACATGGACAGAGGTGTCAGCACAGAGCACTGTGGTCAGACAGAAAATAAATTAAAAAAGAAAATAACTTCCTGTGAATCGCTTATACAGCAGCTAATAAGTACTGGAATAATTAAGATTTTTAAATAGAAGTAATTTACAAATCTGTTTAACTTTGTAGCACCAGTTGATTAAAAAAATGTTTTCCAGTAGAGTACCCATTTGAGCAGTGGTGAGGTTATGCTGGGAGTTGTAGTTTCACTGACCTAACTGTAGAACTGACAAGGGACTACAGGTCTGATAGGACATAGAGAGGAGAATGAACAATGATATCAGTGACTACAGGTGACGTCTTCTCTATAGTCTTCCCTTATCTAATTCAGATGGTACATACCGCCTGGTCCAGCTAAAACTTCTGTCTGTAGAATGTGACGCCCAGACGTCTCCTCACTATGTCAGCGCATTTTCATCCTCTATATGAAAACAATTATTATTATAAACCTGCCAGACACTGTATCCTCTAAATATAATACTACTATACACTATACTCTTTGATTATAAATCTTCCATACACCATACCCACTGAATATAATACTACCACACACTGTACATTCTGAATATAATGCCAACACACACTGTACACTCTGAATATAAATCTGCCACATACTGTACCCCTGAATATAATACAGCCACACACTGTACCCACTGAATATAATACTACCACATACTGTACCCTCTGAATATAATACCAACACATACTGTACACTCTGAATATAATATTACCACCCCCTGCGCCCTCTGAATATAATACTTAGAGATGAGCGAACTACAGTAAATTCAACTCGTCACAAACTTTTCGGCTCGGCAGTTGATGCAGTTCCTGCATAAATTAGTTCAGCTTTCAGGTGCTAAGGTGGATACAGTCCTAGGAGACTCTTTCCTAGGACTGTATCCACCTTTTCCAGCCCACCGGAGCACCTGAAGGCTGAACTAATTTACGCAGGATAAGTCATCAACTGCCGAGCCGAGAAGTTCATGACGAATCGAATTTACTGTAAGTTCGCTCATCTCTAATAATACTACCACAAACTGCGTCCTCTGAATATAATACTACCACAAACTGCGCCCTCTGAATATAATACTACCACCCACTGCGCCCTCTGAATATAATACTACCACAAACTGCGCCCTCTGAATATAACGTTGCCATACAGTGCACCCTCTGAATATAATACCACAACCGCAGTAACACCCCTCAACATCCGTTAGCTGATGCTATTACCACGGGAGGGAGGTATTGGTGGTGTTGCTAGTGGATGATGGGGGTGCTACTACTGGGTGGGGGGGGGGGTGTTGCTGGAGGATGATGAGGGTGCTACTGGCCTTCCCTCCTGGCAGTATTACCCCCATCATCCATCGGCAGGATCATCCTCCTGACAGGATCTGCTGATGGAGGTGCTGCTGGGGGGGGGGGGTGTTTCTGGTGGATGATGAGGGTGCTACTGCCAGGGGGGGAGCATTAGGTAGGCAGCAGTTCCCCCACATTAGGTAGGTAGCAGTTTCCCCACATTAGGTAGCATCTTTTCCCCACATTAGGCAGCATAGATTCCCCACATTTGGTACCAGTTCCCCCACATTAGGTAGGTACCAGTTACCCCACATTAGGTAGCAATTTCCACACATTAGGTAGCACAGATTCCCCACATTAGGTAGCAGTTTCCCCACATTAGGTAGCATAGATTCCCCACATTCGGTAGCACAGATTCCCCACATTAGGTAGAATAGACTCCCCACATTAGGTAGTAGTTTCCCCACATTAGGCCGCATGTTCCCTTGCAGGTTCCCCACAATGGGTCAAAGTCTCCCCACATTGGATTGCTGGTTCAACCCCCCCCCCCCCCCCCCACACACACACACACGCACACACGCACACACACAAAAAACCCCACATACAACACAGAGAGACACACACACAAACACACACACACAGTCAGAGACACACACACTCACAGACAGACACACACACAGAGTCACACACACAGTCACACAAACACAGTCACACACACACACACAGAGTCACACACACACTCAGAGAGTCACACAAACACACAGTCACACACACAGTCACACAAACACACAGAGTTGCACAAACAAACGCACACACAGTCACACACACACACTCAGAGAGTCACACAGTCACACACACAGAGTCACACACACAAACATAGATAGAGACAGACAGACAGAGAGACAGACACACACACTCACCCATCCAGCGCAGCGATCCTTCTCACTGGGCGCCCTGCGAGTGACGTAACTGACATCCCCCTGCGCGGCCATGCGGTGTGACATCAGGCCGGCGCAGACGTGGCAGCGGAGGCGGGGCACAGTGCTGGTGAAGGTGAGGGGGGTGGTGTGATGACGGACGGACGCACTGAAAGGGGGGGGGGTTGCTGATGGTCGGGCGCACCGCACACACACAGCGCAGGTAAAGGCAGGGGGGGGTGCTGACGGATGGGAGGCCGGTCGGGCACAGTAGGGGGGTGTCAGTGTAGCTGGGGAGGGAGGTGCTGCGGAGCGTCTTGATGTCACCCCATTAGGTTAGGGCCGCACCCCCCGCACCCGGGTCGCAACGCCACTGGTATGTATATGTGTGTGTATATAATGTGAGCAAGTGAATCTATCTATGTATGTGTGTGTATATATATGAGCAAGTGAATCTATGTATGTGTGTACGTATATGAGTAAGTGAATCTGTATGTGTGTGTGTGTGTGTGTATGTATGTATGTGTGTATATATCTGTGAGTGATTGTATGTGTGTACCTGTATGTATGATGTGCTTATTGGCTGTATCTTTTAGTATATATTCCATGTTATATGTGTGTCTGTGTATTTATGTTTCTTAATGTATATTTGTACCTGTATGTATGTGTCAGTGTCTCTTTGTATGTGTGTATATTACCTATGTACTGTATGTGTGTATATTACCTATGTACTGTATGTGTGTATATTACCTATGTACTGTATGTGTGTATATGACCTATGTAATGTATGTGCCTTTATGTTATGTGCTTGTATTTATTGTATGAAGCACATTATTAAGGAATTATTGGAGGAATGTAAGCATAGTATATAGGGAATTTATGGAAGCACAGTATATATTTCATTATATTGGAACATTATATTTTTTGTGTATGCTGGCACTGTGTATAGATCCTTAGGGTGCGTTCAAACGTTCCTATTTTTGCTGCAGATCTGCTGCAGATTTTGCTTCCCATTGACAATGGGTAGAGAAATCTGCTAAAGCAAATCTGCAGCAGATCTGCAGCAGAAAATATGCACGTGTGAACGCACCCTTAGTGGTGGCACAGTATAGTTAAATAATAGTGGCACAGTATATAGTTCATTAATGGTGGCACAGTATATAGTTCATTAATGGTGGCACAGTATATAGTTCATTAATGGGGGCACAGTATATAGTTCATTAATGGTGGCACAGTATATAGTTCATTAATGGTGGCACAGTATATAGTTCATTAATGGTGGCACAGTATATAGTTCATTAATGCTGGCACAGTATATAGTTCATTAATGGTGGCACAGTATATAGTTCATTAATGGTGGCACAGTATATAGTTCATTAATGGTGGCACAGTATATAGTTCATTAATGCTGGCACAGTATATAGTTCATTAATGGTGGCACAGTATATAGTTCATTAATGGTGGCACAATATATAGGGAATTAATAGATGAATGGTGGCACAGTATATAATTCATTAATGGTGGCACAGTATATAGTTCATTAATGGTGGCACAGTATATAGGGAATTAATAGATGAATGGTGGCACAGTATATAATTCTTTAATGGTGGCACAGTATATAGTTCATTAATGGTGGCACATTATATAGGGAATTAATAGAGGAATGGTGGCACAGTATATAATTCATTAATGGTGGCACAGTATATAGTTCATTAATGCTAGCACAGTATATAGTTCATTAATGGTGGCACAGTATATAGGGAATTAATAGATGAATGGTGGCACAGTATATAGTTCATTAATGGTGGCACAGTATATAGTTCATTAATGGTGGCACAGTATATAGTTCATTAATGGTGGCACAGTATATAGGGAATCAATAGATGAATGGTGGCACAGTATATAGATCATTAAGGGGGGTAAGGTATATAATTAAAGGGAAACTGACAGGCTGTTTACTCGCACTAAACCCAATGCACTAGGTTACAGTGCGGTATACAAAAATTGGTCTTTCCATTTTCTAGGTATTGCCCCACATTGCTAGTATGCGAAGTCAGTCTTGTGCGCAATGGAGGCGGAGCTTCCCTGCCTCCATCCTGTATGCTGTGCTATGCATGGACGTCTTTGTATATTTATTATTCTTTTTTTGCCAACTCTAGTATATTGTAGACTGTAAGTATATATTAGTGTGGTGTCCATCTCTTCAGTGTAAGAACCAGGGCTGTGAGAAGATTCCTGCATAAGATGGGTGCTGGGTGATTGGGGCTGGGGGATTGGTGCTGGGTGATGGGTGCTGGGTGATTGGTGCTGGGTGATTGGTGCTGGGTGATGGGTGCTGGGTGATTGGTGCTGGGTGATTGGTGCTGGGTGCTGGGTGATTGGTGCTGGGTGATTGGTGCTGCGTGCTGGGTGATTGGTGATGGGTGCTGGGTGATTGGTGCTGGATGATTGGTGATGGGTGCTGGGTGATTGGTGCTGGGTGATTGGTGATGGGTGCTGGGTGATTGGTGATGGGTGCTGGGTGATTGGTGATGGGTGATTGGTTATGGGTGATTGGTGATGGGTGATTGGTGATGGGTGCTGGGTGATTGGTGCTGGGTGATTGGTGCTGGGTGATGGGTGCTGGGTGATTGGTGATGGGTGCTGGGTGATTGTTGATGGGTGCTGAGTGATTGGGGATGGGTGATGGGTGCTGGTTGATTGGTGCTGGGTGATTGGTGATGGGTGCTGGGTGATTGGTGATGGGTTCTGTCATATAGAGCTCAGGTGGGGGCATATAGGGGGAGATTTATTAAAACCTTTGCAGAGGAAAAGTCCTCTGCAAAACGATCTGATTGGTTGCTATGGGCGACTGCACCGCTCTTTCTCTGCACAGGTTTTGTATAAATCTAATCTATAATACAGTATATTATAGGGCAGCTGTCACATGTTTTCTGTAAATAAGACTGACAGCACAGCCAAAGTGTATATACACATGGCAGACCTTCATAGAAACTGTTCTTGACTCGATTTTACAAAAACACCAACTTTTATGGGCATAGGAATGTCGAGGAGACCCGGCGGGAGTCCACTGTGTCCATGGGCCGCAGCACATCTGCCCATTAAGTCTGGCAGACATTTTTTAATTTATGAAAAGTGCCCTCTTTTTTTTACTTGAGCCCCTGCCCTTCAAAATGTCTGTGCACGTCCCTGTGTGGGTGCACAACATGGCTCAGGAGACAGCAAATGTACATTTGAGGCCTAAATTGGTGATTTGCTCATTGGTGGCTTCTGACATAAGCGCAAAAAAAAAAAAAAAGCATATGTGACCCCATTTTGGAAACTAAACCCTTCATGGAATGTTACAAGGAGTGAAGTGAGCATTTACACCCCCCACAGATGTCTGAAAGGTTTTTGGAACAGTGGTCTGTAGTATCAAAAATGTAATTTACATATGCACAGCCTACTGTTCCAAAAAATCTGTTGAACACCAGTGTGGTGTAAATGCTCACTGCACCCCTTGTTACATTTCTTGAGGGGTGTGGTTTCCAAAATGGGGTCACATGTGGTTGTTTATTCTATTGCGTTTATTTTAGAATCTCTGCAAGGATCCATGTGGAAATCACTAATTTAGGCCTCAAATGAACATGGTGCTCTCTCACTCCTGAGCCCTGTTGTGTGCCCGCAGAACGCTTTGCGTCCACATATGGGGTATATCAGTACTTGAGAGAAATTGTGTTACAAATTTTGGGAGTCTTTTTCTTCTTTTACTGCTTATGAAAATTTAAAGTATGGGGCAACACCAGCATGTTAGTGTAAAAAAAATAATAATTTTACACTAACATGCTGGTGTTGCCCCCAACTAGTGCAGCCCCCAACTTTTCTTTTTCATAAAAGGCAAAATGAAAAAAGTCCCCCAAAATTTGTAACACTATTTTTTCCAAGTACAGATATACCCCATATGTGGACGCAAAGCAATCTTCCAAAAATCTGTCAAATGCAAGTGGGGTGTAAATGCTCACTGCAGGGGTGCAGTTTCCAAACTGGGGTGACTTGTGGGGAGTTTCCACTGTTCTGGCACCATGGGGGCTGTGTAAAGGCGACATGGCCCCCGACTTACATCCAGATATGGGTATTTCCAGAATCAAGAGAAATTAGGTAACAAATTTTATGGAGCTTTTTCTGCATTAACCCCTTGTAAAAATAAAAAATCAGGGGTTACAACAGAATTACATTTTTTTATTTTTACGACCCACTGTAACAAAAACTTGGCAAACAACTAGGGCATAAGCAAACGGTCCCGCTTGACATCCCAAATAAAATTAAAAATGGTTGAGTACAGCGAGCGGAGAGCAGCATGCGGGACCCAGACCGATAAAGTCTCAAAAATGTAAAGTAGCATGGGAAGGACCATCATTTTAACAGCTGCAATACGGACAAAAAATGAAATATAACATCCTAATTAACTAAATAATTAACGTCCTAAGGGCACTGAACAAAGGAGGGAAGTTAGTGGAATAAAAGGAAGACTATCAAGGGGTAAGGAGGACACTTAGATACTTTGTTCCTTTCCTGCAGCTGACAGGGGTATAGGTCACTTTCACCTTCTCACCGGGCATCAATCACCTATAAAAAGACACAGGTATGATAACATGTCCCTTATACATGCTACAGACGCTAATATATATATAACACTCTAGGGCCAGAACTACTTGTCTCAGGGATTATAAAACCGCATTAGAAAAAAGAACAAAAGAAAAGATGGAACCCATTGAGATACAGATGATAGGGATTTTTATTTCTATTGTAGTGCAGTGTATTATCCCTCCCAGGATGATGTTGACAGAGACTATTGTTAGGTTTTTGGGGGTTTTGTGTTTGCAATGTTTGGGGTATGTGTTATTTTTTGTTTCTTTATTTATAAATTTTAAGGGTAATATATGTTTTTTTATTTTTGGGGAAGGGGGCAGGAGCAAAATATTTTATAAATTATTATTGTTTATTTGTTTTTTAATCAAAAACTGTTATTTTTGTTGTTATTATTATTCATCAACTTCATTAATATTTTATATATTTTTATTTGGCAAAATATTTCTTGGAATGTCTTTTATCAATTTTGTGCAGAAATTTAGGATAGAGGTTAACCATGTTGCAGTGGGAGTTGCTAAACTAAAAATGAATAACAGAAATACAGTTTGCCCCCGAGATTCCAAAGCACAGAATGCACTTCAGATCAACAGCCGAAGCATCGTAGGGGGACTCATTTCAATGGAGACAATGTCCTCCACCCGTTTCCAAAACATTGAGGGGCCACTCAAAGAAATGGGCAGTCGAGCTTGAGCCACAGAGGGTTGTCTCCATTCTGTATTTCTGTTTTATAATCAACATAATGTATTTTTCATAGTTTTAAATAGCAATAATCAGTTATAGTATGTGATTTATTACATTAACTTATAGATTTTTCTTTACAGTGCAGTTATGTCTTAAATCTGCGGTCAGTCTATTGAAAAAGGGATTACTACAAATAACAAACAGATATTAGAAATCATAAATGTTCCTAATCTCTGTACCTGAGACATGGTTGTGTCATATAACAAGCTGTCGATAGACGATATACTTATTAAAAACACATATATCTTCATGTATAAGGTAGAGACTATGACATCTTTGCAGGTTTAGATGTTGTATCTAGCCTGATTGTTATCAGTAATTAATATAAATATTAATTACCTGTCTCTTTGTTCCTTTCCTGCAGCTGACGGGGGTATAGGTCCCTTTCACCCTCTCACCGGGCATCAATCACCTATAAAAAGACACAGGTATGATAACATGTCCCTTATACATGCTACAGACGCTAATATATATAACACTCTAGGGCCAGAACTACTTGTCTCAGGGATTATAAAACCGCATTAGAAAAAAGAACAAAAGAAAAGATGGAACCCATTGAGATATAGATGATAGGGATTTTTATTTCTATTGTCGTGCAGTGTATTATCCTTCCCAGAATGATGTTGACAGACACTATTGTTAGGTTTTTGGGGGTTTTGTGTTTGCAATGTTTGGGGTATGTGTTATTTTTTGTTTCTTTATTCATAAATTTTAAGGGTAATATATGTTTTTTTTATTTTTGGGGAAGGGGGCAGGAGCAAAATATTTTATAAATTATTATTGTTTATTAGTTTTTTTAATCAAAAACTGTTATTTTTGTTGTTATTATTATTCATCAACTTCATCAATATTTTATATATTTTTATTTGGCAAAATATTTCTTGGAATGTCTGTTATCAATTTTGTGCAGAAATTTAGGATAGAGGTTAACCATGTTGCGGTGGGAATTGCTAAACTAAAAATTAATAACAGAAATACAGTTTGCCCCCGAGATTCCAAAGCACAGAATGCACTTCAGATCAACAGCCGAAGCATCGTAGGGGGACCCATTCTAATGGAGACAATGTCCTCCACCCGTTCCCAGAACATTGAAGGGCCACTCAAAGAAATGGGCAGTCGAGCTTGAGCCACAGACGGTTGTCTCCATTCTGTATTTCTGTTTTATAATCAACATAATGTATTGTTCATAGTTTTAAATGGCAATAATCAGTTATAGTATGTGATTTATTACATTAACTTATAGATTTTTCTTTACGTCTTAAATCTGCGGTCAGTCTATTGAAAAAGGGATTACTACAAATAAAAAACAGATATTAGAAATCATAAATGTTCCTAATCTCTGTACCTGAGACACAGTTGTGTTATATAAGAAGCTGTCTATAGACGATATACTTATTAAAAACACATATATCTTCATGTATAAGGTAGAGACTATGACATCTTTCCAGGTTTACATGTTGTATCTAGCCTGATTGTTATCAGTAATTAATATAAATATTAATTACCTGTCTCTTTGTTCCTTTCCTGCAGCTGACGGGGGTATAGGTCCCTTTCACCCTCTCACCGGGCATCAATCACCTATAAAAAGACACAGGTATGATAACATGTCCCTTATACATGCTACAGACGCTAATATATCTAACACTCTAAGGCCAGAACTATTTGTCTCAGGGATTATAAAACCGCATTAGAAAAAAGAACAAAAGAAAAGATGGAACCCATTGAGATATAGATGATAGGGATTTTTATTTCTATTGTAGTGCAGTGTATTATCCCTCCCAGGATGATGTTGACAGAGACTATTGACAGGTTTTTGGGTTTTGTGTTTGCAATGTTTGGGGTATGTGTTATTTTTTGTTTCTTTTAGCATGGCATTGATCAGTGTTATTGCCACTCAACTGCTCCTGCCTGGATCTCAGGCATGGAGCAGTCATTTGGCGATCGGACAGCGAGGAGGCAGGTAGGGATCCTCCTCGTGTCCTGCAAGCACCATTGACCTAACCAGCAATGTTTACTTTCCTCCTATGGTCAGTGAATTAAACAAAAAAGGATCCCTGAAGGTTCCAGGGTAATAGTGCAATATCAACCTTTAAGGGGCTACCCCTTCTGGGGAAAACCCTTACTAGAAGCCCCCCTAAAACTTTTAAACTTTATTCAATTCACAAACTAAAAAGCTACCCTTATGAAACACACGGTTTAAAATTATCGGCGGTGTCACAGAATTTTTTTATGGGAAAGGAAAACCTCTCCTAGCTACTAAGTTTCTGTTAGTGCTCAACAATTAACATATATTGTGCACTATGATCTGTGCACTTGTAGGTGAGTATGCATGCTGCATTAACATTACTAACATTGAACACACGCTGTATTAAAACATGGCTAGCCTCCTCGACGTTTCGCTGAATAAACCAGCTTTGTCAAGGGCTTTGAGGCTAATGGTGCCCCGGACGCTAAGTAGGCTTTATATAATCTCACATTGCGTTCATTTCCTGTGACGTGCTATCGCCAATCAGATGGCCACACATCACAATCTTGTGTCCCGCAATAGTTGTGTACCAATCCTGCGAAAAGCCG
Organism: Hyla sarda; assembly: GCF_029499605.1. NCBI lineage: Eukaryota > Metazoa > Chordata > Amphibia > Anura > Hylidae > Hyla > Hyla sarda. The sequence goes on along the minus strand of NW_026610496.1, from coordinate 15,984 downwards.
CAACCAATCATACAGTTTGTTAAGGTCTGGCATTTGTTTAGTGTCTGCGCCTATCACCACCTTTGTTTACATGTGATGTCACAGTAGGTACGCATGTCCGCGCATTGGTAATCAATGCGCAAGCCTCATGATGGATGATTCACTTCTCGCGATATCTACATATTGCTGGACCTGTGCGCATGACTTCAGACTTTGTCTGTATTTCACTTCTAGAGTACTACTGCGCATGTTATGGGACTTAGACTGTGTAGGGTATGTTCCAAATTATCCATAGTGCAGACCATGGAGTATGTAAAAGTGTGGTATTAACATGAGTAATTATATTCTCATGTAAATGATCTTGTAACTCATGCAATTTTATAGGAGAAAAAAAATATTTTATTTATTTACATTCTGTGAATCGGTATAGACTGCTATTTATTCTGTTTGTTATGTAATAAGCTATGGTAGTCTGGGATATATGATGTCCTAAGATATGGATTTCTTGAGTAGCATGTAAGTTGCAAGGGAGGGGTGGGGGGAATAAGGAAGGGAGAAGGGAAGCAGAGGGAATTATATATATATATATATATATATATATATATATATATACAGTAGATGGAAGTGAAAAAACTTTATCTTATTCAGAAAGTACTTGCTTGACTAATCTTAATCTATTTATTATTAGTGATTGGTGCTATATTTTATTTTTGTTATATTTATTTATGTTATTATTTGTATTTTTTATGTATTTTGTATATTTTATTTTTTAGTTAGTGATTTTAGATTTTTCTATACATATTTTTATATCTATATTTTTACATTTTATTATTTTTTATTGTTTTTATTTTTATTTTATATTGAGTTAAAGTATTTAACAGTAAGTATATTTTATGATGAATTTATTGCTAATATTTCTATTTTCTAATGTTATCTCAAATTTTTCATTTTCACAAGGGGTAATTGAGAAAAAGCCCCCCATAATTTGTATCACCATTTCTTCTGAATATATAAATACCCCATGTGTGGACATAAAGTGCTCTGCTGGCTCACTACAGGGCTCAGAAGAGAAGGAGCGCCATTGGACTTTTGGAGAGAGAATTTGGCTGGAATTGAAGGCCATGTGCGTTTACAAAGCCCCCATGGTGCCAGAACAGCGGAACCCCCCCAACATGTGACCCCATTTTGGAAACTACACCCCTCATGGAATGTAATAAGGGGTGCAGTGAGCATTTATGCCCTACTGGTGTCTGACAGATTTTTGGAACAGGGGTCCATGAAAATGAAAAATTTAAGTTTTCATTTGCACAGCCCACTGTTCCAAAAGTCTGTCAAACGTCAGTGGGGTGTAAATGCTCACTGCACCCATTGTTACATTCTGTGAGGGGTGTTGTTTCCGAAATACAGTCACATGTGGGGGGGTCCACTGTTCTGGCACCATGGGGGCTTTGTAAACGCACATGTCCCCTGACTTGAATTCCAGACGAATTCTCTCTCCAAAAGCCCAATGGCGCTTCTTCTCTTCTGATCATTGTAGTTTGCTCGCAGAGCACTTTACATCCATACATGGGAGACTTCCAAACCCAGAAGAAATGGGGTTACAAATTTTGAGGGGCATTTTCTCGTATTTCCTCCTATTTTTTTTATTTACTCATCCAAATTTTACAAAAAGTCATCAAACACCTGTGGGGTGTTAAGGCTCACTTTACCCCTTGTTATGTTCCTTGAGGGGTGTGTTTCCTCTTTTTAATAACTATGAACATGTATTCCTTAGTTTAGTTGGGTCTGTTAGGGTTTATTTTAGGGTTCTGACTATTTTAATGGTAACAATAGCCCTACAACCTAAAGAAGGCAAAAAGCACCCATGATTGTCATAGACATGGTACAGAAAAATTTCTACATGACCTGCTAACTTTGAAGGGGGAAGTGCCTAAAGGCACTTCCCCTTCAAAGTTAGATTCAATTCGCTGGGAACTACAATATAATACCTGGTCGGCATATAACCTTATCTTATATGTAATCTTGTGTCCATGGCCTACTAGCAATTGGATAGATCCCTAAATCAACATTCCACATAGTTTAATCCAGTATTGTCTAATATTCAGGTGTAATACACAAATGTAGGGTGCAAGGAGGCTGATCTAAGCTGCTCAAGTGTCTCATCCCGGCACATCCACTTACTTGCTCTCCCCTCCAGCTCCTTCTTGATTGAAAAACCGGGCTCAGAACATCAATCAAGGAGGGCCTGGGAGTTGGGAGCAAGCGAGGAGGTGTGCCAAGCTTCGGCACTTCAGCAGATTAACCCCACCTCTTTGGAACTTGGCTGAAAAATTGAACACTGATTTTATAAATTAGGCAACTATTATCAGCTAAAAAAAAAAAAGGTACAATAGGGTCTGAAGTTCTTTGGAGCAAATAGAGTTGATAAATTCCCTTTAAAGTGGTACTCTGCCCCTGAACATCTTATCCGCTATAGAAAGGATAGGGAATAAGATGTCTGATGGCAGGTGTCTTGCCACTGGGAACCCCCGCGATCTCTGTGCCGTCACGCCCCCTCCCATAGACATGAATAGAGGGGGTGTGGTTTGGCAATATGGATTGCCACAGATTCCGCCGTGTCGGCCCAAATATCGTGGGGGGTCCCAGTGGCCAGACCCCCTCCAGGATCAGACATCTCATCCACAATATTTTGGATAGGGGATAAGATGTCTATGGGCGGAGTACACCTTTAGCCCCTTAAGGACCCAGGACGTACGGGGACGTCCCCGCACCCTGGGCTTTAAGGACCCAGGACGTCCCCGTACGTCCTGGCGTTTTCCGGGCCCTGCCGCGCGCTGGGCTGAGATCAGAAGCGGATGCCTGCTGAAATGCTTCAGCAGGCATTCAGGGCAAACGCCCTGGGCATGCTGGGAGTTGCAGTTTTGCAACATCTGGAGGTCCACAGTTTGGAGACCACTGTGCCCTTCCAGATGTTGCAAAACTACACATCCTCAGCATGCCATTACTGTCCAGGCATGCTGGGAGTTGTAGTTCTGTAACATCTGGCCCTTCAGATGTTGCAGAACTACAACTTCCAGCATGCCTGGACAGTTTTGGCATACTGGGAGTTGTAGTTTTGCAACATCTGGAAGGGCACAGATTGGGAACCACTGTATTAGTGGTCTGCAAACTGTAGTCCTCCAGATGTTGCAAAACTACAACTCCAAGCATGCTGGGAGTTGTAGTTCTGCAATATCTGGCTCTAAAAATGTTGCAGAACATCTACTTCCAGCGTGCCTGAGAATGTTTGGGAGTAGTGGTTTTGCAACAACTGGAGGCACACTGGTTGGGAAACATTGTCTGTTTCCTAACTCAGTGTTTCCCAATCCGTGTGCCTCCAGCTGTTGCAAAACTACACCTACCAGCATGCACTGATAGACAGTGCATGCTGGGAGTTGTAGTTTTGCAACAGCTGGAGGCCCCCCTGTGAATGTACAGGGTACATTCACATGGGCAGGGGGCTTAAAGTGAGTATCAGGCTGCAAGTTTGCGATGCAGCAAATTTTGCGCGGCAGCTCAAACTCGCAGCGGGAAACTCGCTGTAATCCCCCGCCCATGTGACTGTACCCTAAAAACACTACACTACACTATACTATCACAAAATAAAATAAAAAGTAAAAAACACTACATATACACATACCCCTACACAGCCCCCCTCCCCTCCCCAATAAAAATGAAAAACGTCTGGTGCGCCACTGTTTCCAAAATGGAGCCTCCAGCTGTTGCAAAACAACAACTCCCAGTATTGCCAGACAGCCGTTGACTGTCCAAGCATGCTGGGAGTTTTGCAACAGCTGGAGGCACCCTGTTTGGGAATCACTGGCGTAGAATACCCCTATGTCCACCCCTATGCAAATCCCTAATTCAGGCCTCAAATGCACATGGCGCTCTCTCACTTCGGAGCCCTGTCATATTTCAAGGCAACAGTTAAGAACCACATATGGGGTATCACCGTACTCGGGAGAAATTGCCTAACAAATTTTGGGGGAATTTTTCTCCTTTCACCCCTTATGAAAAGGTGAAGCTGGGGTCTACACCAGCATGTTAGTGTAAAAAAATAAATTTTTTACACTAACATGCTGATGTTGCCCTATACTTTTCATTTTGACAAGAGGTAAAAGGGAAAAAAGCCCCCCAAAATTTGTAAAGCAATTTCTCCCGACTACGGAGATACCCCATATGTGGGCGCAAAGTGCTCTGGGGGCGCACAACAAGGCCCAGAAGGAAGAGTGCACCATGTACATTTGATGTGATTTGCACAGAGGTGGCTGATTGTTACAGCGGTTTTGACAAACGCAAAAAAAAATAAAACCCCACATGTGACCACATTTTGGAAACTACACCCCTCACGGAATGTAATGAGGGGTGCAGTGAGAATTTACACCCCACTGGTGTCTGACAGATCCTTGGAACAGTGGGCTGTGCAAATAAAACATTTTGTACAGCCCACTGTTCCAAAGATCTGTCAGACACCAGTGGGGGGGGGGGGGGGGGGTAAATGCTCACTGTACCCCTTGTTACGTTCCTCAAGGGGTCTAGTTTCCAAAATGGTATGCTATGTGGGGGTTATTTTGCTGTCCCTGCACCATAGGGGGCTTCCCCTATTAACCCTTGCAAAAATGTGAAATTTTGGGGGGGAAACACACATTTTAGTGAATTTTTTTTTTTTACGTATGCAAAAGTCGTGAAACCCCTGTGGGGTATTAAGGCTCACTTGATTCCTTGTTACATTCCTCAAGGGGTCTAGTTTCCAAACGGGTATGCCATGTGTTTTTTCTTTTGCTGTCCTAGCACCATAGGGGCTTCCTAAATGCGACATGCCCCCCGAGCAAAATTTGCTCTCAAAAAGCCAAATATGACTCCTTCTCTTCTGAGCATTGTAGTTCACCCGTAGTGCACTTCAGGTCAACTTATGGGGTACTTCCATACTCAGAAGAGATGGGGTTACAAATTTTGTGGGGCATTTTCTGCTATTAACCCTTGAAAAAATGTGAAATTTGGGGGGAAACACACATTTTTGTGAATTTTTTATTTATTTTTTTACATATACAAAAGTGGTGAAACAAATGTGGGGTATTAAGGCTCACTCAATTCCTTGTTACGCTCCTCAAGGGGTCTAGTTTCCAAAATGGTATGGCATGTGTTTTTTTTTTTTTTTGCTGTTCTGGCACCATAAGGGCTTCCTAAATGCAACATGCCCCCCAAAAACCATTTCAGAAAAACGTACTCGCCAAAACCCCCTTCTTCGTTTCTGAGCCCTCTACTGCGCTCGCCGAACACTTTACATAGACATATGAGGTATGTGCTTACTCGAGAGAAATTGGGCTACAAATATAAGTATACATTTTCTCCTTTTACCCCTAGCAAAAATTCAAAAATTGGGTCTACAAGAACATGCGAGTGTAAAAAATGAAGATTGTGAATTTTCTCCTTCCCTTTGCTGCTATTCCTGTGAAACACCTAAAGGGTTAAAACGCTGACTGAATGTCATTTTGAATACTTTGGGGGGGTGCAGTTTTTATAATGGGGTCATTTGTTGGGTATTTCTAAGATGAAGACCCTTCAAATCCACTTCAAACCTGAACTGGTCCCTGAAAAATAGTGAGTTTGGAACTTTGAAGCCCTCTGGTGTCTTCCAAAAGTGAAAAACTCAAAAATAATGATCACAAGGATCAATGACCCTAGTGAGGGGTGGACTAAACATCCCTAACCTCTGAAGACGTCACTTTGGTGGCGAAACATGTTAGGAGGGACAGTGTGGTAGCATTTTAAATATCAGCAAAAGCACCCTTAATCAGCGCATTCTGCAGATGCGCTGAGTAGATTTCTATATTCAGTTGGTCCCTAGGGACAACAAGTACACTAATATATGTGGTGCTAGCATGCTGGATTTTTTTAAAATCACTTATAGCTCTATATACCCACTTTATTGTTTAATTAAAAGTTTTAATCAAGTGAGGGATAAAAAGTGGACTTTTTGCTCAGTCCTTTTGGGCTGAGTTGAGGTATTAATTTCCAAAAGTGAAAACACGTAAATTTTATGATGCAACATAAAGTGGACATATTGCATATGTGAATATAAAAAATATTTGGAATATCCATTTTCCTTACAAGCAGAGAGCTTCAAAGTTAGAAAAATGCTAAATTTTCAAATTTTACATCACATTTTGGGATTTTTCCCCAAGAAAGGTTGCAAGTTACCACAAAATGTTACCACTATGTTAAAGTAGAATATGTCACGAATAAACAATCTCGGAATCAGAATGATAACTAAAAGCATTCCAGAGTTATTAATGTTTAAAGTGACAGTGGTCAGATGTGCAAAATATGGCCTGGTCCTAAGGTGTAAAATGGCTGGGTCCTTAAGGGGTTAAAGAAGTTGTCTCATTTTAAAAAAAAAATAGCAACAAACAAAAGTTCTATACTAATGCATTATGTGACATTTAACATATTTAAATGTACCAGGATTACAATATTGTTTGAGAGATATAAGATTATTAATTCTCCATGTACCTGCATTGTATTGATAACTGTTGGTTACGACCCACTAAGTCGGGGTAAGGGTGGGTTCACACCACGTTTTAGCTATATAGGGACCGGATCCAGCTGGGGGGAGTGAAAACCGGGCGCTCCCATATCCCAGCCGGTCCCGGCCCCCTTCTCATTCATTTAAATGAGCCAACCGGAGTCAAACAATGTCTCCGGTCGGCTCATTTTTGCCCCATATCCGTTTTTCTGAACCAAGTGAAAACCGCAGTTTGACTCTGGTCAGATCATTCAAATGAATGAGAAGGGGGCCAGGTCCGGCTGGGATAAGGGAGCACCTGGTTTTCACTGCCCCCAGCCAAATCAGGTCCCTGAATAGCTAAAACGTGGTGTGAATGCTCCCTAACACATGCTCAGTTCAACTGCAGTGTCCTGAAGGTAATGGCAGTTTGTTTCCACTGTGCTTATAAGCAAGGGGGATTGGGGGAAAGTTGCCTGGCAACGGTAGGGTTCCAGCTCAGAGAGGATACTAGGGGATCAGATCCATGAGGGAGAAGAACTCTACAGGGATATAAATTATTTTTGTACCCCTTTACATATATGTATGGGGCACACATCTGATTTTACCAAATTTGCTCTGTGGGACAATCATGTTAAAGAAAATTCAATGTATGCATTTCTTTTTATGATTCAGTACTAATAGTCATACAAGAAATCCAGCATTATAATAGTGAAATATACGTTATTTCAGCCTAATTTCTTGTTTTAGGTTATAACAGGAGGTCATGTTAAAGGTCAGACATCTCTTACATTACTTCCCTGTCACCCCCATTAGTAGGTTACATACACTGAACATATAGGTGTGTTTTAGACATTTAGGTGCTTTTGACTTTCTTAGTATAGAAAACTATACATATAGGGGGAGATTTATCAACACCAGTGCAGAGGAAATGTTGACCAGTTGCCCATAGAAACCAATAAGATTGATTCTTTCATTTTAAAAAGGCCTCTAAAAACTGAAAGAAGCGATCTGATCTGATGCTCCACTCTTCCTCTACACAGGTTTTGATGATTCTCCCCCATAGACTTAATATACCCATACAGGACATACACCCCCCCCCCCAACTCTTTGTATAATAGAATTGAATATAAACAGAATATACTTGGTCATTTGTGATCATCAGCAAAGTGTATAGTTAAATAACTAGATTTAATACAATTAACACTATTATTGTGACACATTATATTTAAAAGATCTAGTCATTATTTGCAAGTCTAGAACTCTAGATGTATTCCAATCAATATTTAGGATTGATGTACCTCTCCTGTGTCATCTTGTCCTCTTCCTCATCTGCTCTTTGTGTGCGCTCCCTCTGATACCTAAGGCCTGAACTGTACTAGTGGCTGGTAAAGGTATCAACCAAAGACTGATGTCACATGTGTGATGTCATAAGGGAAGGTTAAGAAAGAAAGCTGGTAAGGCCACTGTATGATTTAATAGTGTTATTTTTAATGGGATCTGTTAGGCTTCCATTGTGATATCTAGCATTTTACAAGACAAAATATTAAAGAATGTTGTGCTATAAATAAATAAAAAATCCCCATTATACGACTCTGTTGGTGGAAAAATAAAAAGTTATCTTAGAAGGCAGGGAAGAAGAAAAAAAAAAGAAAATAAATGAAATGGGAAGAGTTAAATAGGGTCTGTCACATTTCTGACACACTGGGCTATATTTTCAACCAGGAACCTGGGGGGCAGCATTAAAAATATTTTAAATACTTATGATGTAGCTGCTGCCGCCATGCTGTATCCTAGAGAAAAATAATGAACCTTAGTGAAATCCGAGTCAGAACAGCCGCTCATTATGCTCATTTTGCTGCATATTTGTGACAGATCTGCATTATAAAATAGGGGTTGAGGTGGATTTTCATCAGCGGAAATTTGCTGCCAAAAATTTGGCACAGAGAGCCTGCTCCTCTTCAAAATCACAGCAGGAAACATGGGGTTGGCTGTCTGGGGATGCTGAAAGTTGTAGTTTTGCAACATCTGGAGGGCCACAGTTTGGTGACCACTGTGCAGTGGTCTCTAAACTGTGACCTTCCATATGACATTTCCAGGCCATTCGGATCTCTGGTGACCCAATGGCCTGGAAAAAAAAGAGATCGGTGCCGTAAGTTCCCCGTTCCGAGTTTGAGTTGTGAGAAATTTGCCGTGGATCAAACTTGTAGCGGAAAACTTGTTGTAAACCCGACTGTGTGTACGTACAGAAAAATCACCTACACTTCACTAACACAAAAATAAAGAGTAAAACACTACATAGACACACACCTTTGCATCATTACCTCCCGACCCAAGCCCCAAGAAAAATTAATAACAGCTCGTACGGCACTGTTTACTAAATGCAGCCTCCAGCTATTGCAAATCAACAACTCCACAGCGTGGCCGAACTGCCATTGACTGTCCAAACATGCTGGGAGTTGTAGTGTTGCAACAGCTGGAGGCATCCTGTTTGGGAAACACTGCTGTAGGGTACTTTTAGTGGAAGAGGCAAGCACAATGGTTGCATAGGAGTCCACTCCTATGCAAATCCCTAATTTATGCCTAAAATGCGCATGGAGCTCTCTCCGGAGCCCTGTCGTATTTCAAAGCATCAGTTTAGGGCCACATATGGGGTATTTACATACTCAGGAAAATTTGTGTTACAAATTTTGGAGGAGTTTTGCTACTTTTACTCCTTATGAAAAAGAAAAGTTGGGGGCTACACCAGCATGTTAGTGTAAGAGAAATTCACTTTTTACACTCACATGCTGGTGTTCCCCAATACCTTTCAATTTCACAAGGAGGTAAAAGGAGAAAAAGACCCCCAAAATTTATAACACAATTTTCCCTGAATACGGAAATACCCCATACAGGGGAGGACTGACCGGATGGTCGGATCAGACGTTGTCTGAGGGCCCGGCCGGGTAAAGGGCCCTGCCGCTACTAAGGATCCGGGACACTCATCCCGGCAGACAGTGCTTCTTTCTCCTGTGTGGTAGCGGGGTGTGTTGTTACCCTAGGGGCAGATGGCATTAACCCCTTGTATTCATGATGCCAGTGCGTGGTTTAGCCTAAAACCAACCGAAGGTATACTGCTGGATCCTGGGCTAGGCACGGGGGGCAATAAAGACTCCGACGCCAAGTTACTGACAACGGTAGCTTTACTGAGGGTAGATAGTTGGTAAAGTCTATACAGTTCAGCCACGGCACAAGGAGTTCACCAGTGACGCAGAGACCTTAAGGGCTTGCTAGGACTCGTAGTAGGACTGGACAATTAAATGCAAACCACGCTGAATTGACAAATGACAGGGACTGACTTGACTTGACTCATAAAGCTGTAACTTTAGCTTACTTGACTTGATAGTGGCTGCAGGACTTGACTTTGAGGTTACCAACCCTCTGGACACACACACTAGGCACGATTGCAGTGGACCTCAGCTTAGCAGAAGAGCAGAGCTCAAAGAGAGAGAGGCTAGCTCCACCCAGGGCTTGTATGGGGAAGACTAGCAGGGAGCCCATAGGTCACCCCTGGAATCACCTGGTAACTGGTACCTCCTGGGTAACAAGCACATGGCATATCACATGGTATAACTCTTAAGGTGATAACACATTTTATACAGTACAACATATTTACCATTGAGAAACTAATGCAGGGGGACCTGGGGACACCTGGAGAAACACCTCCCGTACTGGGCCACCACACCTGTATGTGCGGTGCACGCACATACAACAGAACGCATCTCCTCTGTGCGAGCTGTATCTGCGGCCTACACACGGAGGAGACGTGACCTCCGCCCCCCCCCCCCTCCATGCAACATGCAGTAGAGGCGCCGATGACGTCACTCATCGGTGCCTGCACTGTGAAGGAGAGAAGACATGGGCCCTGCTGCTGAGGAGATCGCTGCGTGGGATATCAGGTGAGCATAATTTTTTCTTAACCATCGTAGGGGAAAGGGTGGGGGTTTAATTGCTGCCTATATGGGCAAACGGTTAGGGGGCTTAACGATATGGGGAAAGGGGTGAGGATTTTAACTGCTGCCTATACCCATCTGGAAATGGGGGGTCTTAACTGCTGCTTATACTTATGGGGAAAGGGGGGGGGGGCGAATGAACTTCTGCCAATACCTATGTGGAAAGCGGGGGGGGGGGGTTAACTGCTGCCTATACCTATGGGGAAAGGGGGGGGGAGGTGTTAACTGCTACCTATACCTATGGGGAAAGGGGGGGTTGACTTCTGCCTATATCTATGGGGAAAGGGGGGGTGTTAACTGATGCCTATATCTATGGGAAAGGGGGGGCTAACTGCTGTCTATTCCTATGGGGAAAGGGAGGTTAACTGCTGCCTATACCTATGAGGAAAGGGGGGGGGGGTTAACTGCTGCCTATACCTATGGGGAAAGGGGGAGGGGTCTACTCTGTTCCTATACCTACAGGGGGGGAGGGTTAACTCTGCTGCCTAAACCTATGGGGAAGGGGGGTTAACTCTACCGCCTATGCCTACAGGGAAGGGGGGTTAACTCTGCTGCCTATACCTACAAGGAAGAGGGGGGGGGGTAATTCTGCTGTCTATACCAACAGGGAAGGGGGGGGCTACCTAACTTTATATGTATGCCTAAATACTTACCTACATACCGGGCTATCTAACTACCTACATACCTGGCTACCTAACTATGTACATGTCTGGCCTTCATACATGGCTGCCTAACTACCTTGCTAGCCCCCTACCTACCTACCTGGCTAGTCACCTACCTACATATCTGGATTCCTGATCCGCCTACCTAGTTACTTATTTACGTGGCTACCTATCTACCTGAAGGGGATTATTACAGTTTGTGGGCCTATAGATGGGTGGACACTGAAAAAATGTAGAGTCTGACATGTTTGCCCTGCAGATGGTAAGAGATTGACATGGTGGTCTGATCCAGACCGAGAAGAAAAGGAAAGAGGACGCTGCAGATCAGTGGTATATATTTACTCCTTGTATACCAGTATTATTGGTCATGGAAATTTGCCTACGTTAAAGTGTTTCTTACATAAATACATTTTAGTTTATTATGTGGGAGATTTGGGTGGAAAAGGGACGTGGTAGAAGACTGAGGAGGCAGTGGGCCCTTCCTTTTTTTGGTCTGGGGGCCCCAAGTGTTGTCAGTCCACCCCTGACTCCATAAGTGGACACAAAGCAATGTGGGGGTGCAGGGACGTGCACACATAGGAGTGAAAGGGGGCTGGAGCCCCTGCCCTTTTCCTCACCTGCCCCTCTAGTGCCCTCACAAAAAGAGCTGCAGGGTGACAGGTGAAGTAAAAAGGATCCATTGCTGGGGAGATTTGTATGTGGTTTAATGGAGGGTGCTCTGCCCTCCCTGCAGCAAGGGGCGCCACTCACCCTGTCATTATCTGCCATTTCTCTGCTTCTCTCCACACGGAGGAGACAGGAGCAGCGGAGGCAGAGAGAAGCCCCGCCCACTGCATGTCCAGACACAAAATTCAGTCTATGCAGCCCTTACTGTAAGTGACTGTAAATATATGTGAGTGATTGTGTCTAAGTGTGTGTGTGTATATGTGAGTGATTGTATGTCAGTGTGTGTGTATGTATATATATTTGTGTGTATGTGTTTGTGTGTATCTCTATGTATGTGCCTGTGCAGAGAGGGATGGCTGGGGCCTTAGTGTAACTGACTGTGTATATATGTGAGGGACTGTATGTCAGTGTGAGGTGCATATATATGTGTGTTTGTGTGTGTGTCTATCTCTATGTATGTGCCTATATATGTGAGCAAGTGAATCTATGTATATGTGTATGTATGTATGTGTGTGTATGTGTGTGTGTATGTGTATATATATATATATATATATATATATATATATATATATATGTGAGCAAGTGAATCTATGTATATGTGTATATATATATGAGCAAGTGAATCTATGTATATGTATGTATGTATACAGTGGCGTTGCTATAGTTGGTGTCACCCGGTGCGGTAGAAAATGGTGTCACCCCCATACCTCCCTCCTCCCCCCAGTAAGTTTTTAGCCTGTTGTGACAGACACCACTGTTGTAGCGCATTGTGAGAAATTCCAGTATAATAATCAGATATACCAGTTGCCACAGAATGGGAAAGGGTTAAAGAAGTTTTCATCATTTAAATATACTGCTCCCAGAATTACTTAAAGGGGTACTCCACTGGAAAACATTTACTTTTATATCAACTGGTGCCAGAAAGTTAAACAGATTTTTAAATTACTTCTATTTAAAATCTTAATACTTACAGTACTTATAAGCTGGTGTATGCTCCACAGGAAGTTGTATAGTTATTTCCAGTCTGACCACAGTGCTATTTGCTGACACCTCTGTCCATGTCAAGAACTGTCCAGAGCAGGAGAGGTTTGCTATGGGGATTTGCTCCTACTATGGACAGTTCTTGACATGGACAGAGGTGTCAGCACAGAGCACTGTGGTCAGACAGAAAATAAATTAAAAAAGAAAATAACTTCCTGTGAATCGCTTATACAGCAGCTAATAAGTACTGGAAGGATTAAGATTTTTAAATAGAAGTAATTTACAAATCTGTTTAACTTTGTAGCACCAGTTGATTAAAAAAAATGTTTTCCAGTAGAGTACCCCTTTGAGCAGTGGTGAGGTTATACTGGGAGTTGTAGTTTCACTGACCTAACTGTAGAACTGACAAGGGACTACAGGTCTGATAGGACATAGAGAGGAGAATGAACAATGATATCAGTGACTACAGGTGACGTCTTCTCTATAGTCTTCCCTTATCTAATTCAGATGGTAGCCTGGTCCAGCTAAAACTTCTGTCTGTAGAATGTGACGCCCAGACGTCTCCTCACTATGTCAGCGCATTCTCATCCTCTATATGAAAACAATTATTATTATAAACCTGCCAGACACTGTATCCTCTAAATATAATACTACTATACACTATACTCTTTGATTATAAACCTTCCATACACCATACCCACTGAATATAATACTACCACACACTGTACATTCTGAATATAATGCCAATAGATACTGTACACTCTGAATATAAATCTGCCACATACTGTACCCCTGAATATAATACAGCCACACACTGTACCCACTGAATATAATACTACCACATACTGTACCCTCTGAATGTAATACCAACACATACTGTACACTCTGAATATAATACTACCACCCCTGCGCCCTCTGAATATAATACTTAGAGATGAGCGAACTACAGTAAATTCAACTCGTCACAAACTTCTCGGCTCGGCAGTTGATGCAGTTCCTGCATAAATTAGTTCAGCTTTCAGGTGCTACGGTGGGCTGGAAAAGGTGGATACAGTCCTAGGAGACTCTTTCCTAGGACTGTATCCACCTTTTCCAGCCCACTGGAGCACCTGAAGGCTGAACTAATTTACGCAGGATAGGCCATCAACTGCCGAGCCGAGAAGTTTGTGACAAATCGAATTTACTGTAAGTTCGCTCATCTCTAATAATACTACTACAAACTGCGCCCTCTGAATATAATACTACCACAAACTGTGCCCTCTGAATATAATACTACCACCCACTGCTCCCTCTGAATATAATACTACCACAAACTGCGCCCTCTGAATATAACGTTGCCATACAGTGCACCCTCTGAATATAATACCACAACCGCAGTAACACCCCTCAACATCCGTTAGCTGATGCTATTACCACGGGAGGGGGGTATTGGTGGTGTTGCTAGTGGATGATGGGGGTGCTACTACTGGGGGGGTGTTGTCTTTTATCAATTTTGTGCAGAAATTTAGGATAGAGGTTAACCATATTGCGGTGGGAATTGCTAAATTAAAAATAAATAACAGAAATACAATTTGCCCCCGAGATTCCAAAGCACAGAATCCACTTCAGATCAACAGCTGAAGCATCGTAGGGGGACCCATTCTAATGGAGACAATGTCCTCCACCCGTTTCCAGAACATTGAGGGGCCACTCAAAGAAATGGGCAGTCGAGCTTGAGCCACAGACGGTTGTCTCCATTCTGTATTTCTGTTTTATAATCAACATAATGTATTTTTCATAGTTTTAAATGGCAATAATGAGTTATAGTATGTGATTTATTACATTAACGTATAGATTTTTCTTTACAGTACAGTTATGTCTTAAATCTGCGGTCTGTCTATTGAAAAAGGGATTACTACAAATAAAAAACAGATATTAGAAATCATAAATGTTCCCAATCTCTGTACCTGAGACATGGTTGTGTTATATAAGAAGCTGTCTATAGACGATATACTTATTAAAAACACATATATCTTCATGTATAAGGTAGAGACTAAGACATCTCTGCAGGTCTAGATGTTGTATCTAGCCTGATTGTTATCAGTAATTAATATAAATATTAATTACCTGTCTCTTTGTTCCTTTCCTGCAGCTGACGGGGGTATAGGTCCCTTTCACCCTCTCACCGGGCATCAATCACCTATAAAAAGACACAGGTATGATAACATGTCCCTTATACATGCTACAGACGCTAATATATCTAACACTCTAGGGCCAGAACTACTTGTCTCAGGGATTATAAAACCGCATTAGAAAAAAGAACAAAAGAAAAGATGGAACCCATTGAGATATAGATGATAGGGATTTTTATTTCTATTGCAGTGCAGTGTATTATCCCTCCCAGGATGATGTTGACAGAGACTATTGTTAGGTTTTTGGGGGTTTTGTGTTTGTAATGTTTGGGGTATGTTATTTTTTGTTTCTTTATTCATAAATTTTAAGGGTAATATATGTTTTTTTTATTTTTGGGGGAAGGGGGCAGGAGCAAAATATTTTATAAATTATTTTACTTTTTTTGTTTTTTAATCAAAAACTGTTATTTTTGTTGTTATTATTATTCATCAATTTCATCAATATTTTATATATTTTTATTTGGCAAAATATTTCTTGGAATGTCTGTTATCAATTTTGTGCAGACATTTAGGATAGAGGTTAACCATGTTGCGGTGGGAATTGCTAAACTAAAAATTAATAACAGAAATACAGTTTGCCCCCGAGGTTCCAAAGTACAGAATGCACTTCAGATCAACAGCCGAAGCATCGTAGGGGGACCCATTCTAATGGAGACAATGTCCTCCACCCGTTTCCACAACATTGAGGGGCCACTCAAAGAAAGGGGCAGTCGAGCTTGAGCCACAGACGGTTGTTTCCATTCTGTATTTCTGTTTTATAATCAACATAATGTATTTTTCATAGTTTTAAATGGCAATAATCAGTTATAGTATGTGATTTATTACATTAACTTATAGATTTTTCTTTACAGTACAGTTATGTCTTAAATCTGCGGTCAGTCTATTGAAAAAGGGATTACTACAAATAAAAAACAGATATTAGAAATCATAAATGTTCCCAATCACTGTACCTGAGACACAGTTGTGTTATATAAGAAGCTGTCTATAGA